>NC_092182.1:692500-960000 GCF_043641665.1 Enoplosus armatus | reverse complement strand
TCCTCCTCAACCCCAAGTCACTGGTTTCCACTGAAGTTGTAAATCTTTAACAGCAGAACAAAGACATAGAGTCACTTTAAAAATTGCTGGGCACTGTAGCTTTTACTGTACTCAAACAGGAGGAAATAAAACATGTGTTCGGGACTATTTTCGGCAGCGGATTAATCCACATTTGGTGCTCCAGTGAGTATTTGGGGCAGCAGGACGCTGTGTGTGTGTGCGGGACTGAGTCAAAATAAACTCCAGTGTGTGTGTTCATGGTAATGAAGGAACACGCCACCAAGTGTTTTTAATAGCAATGCCATGGTCTGGGTGAATACTCAATTCTGACTGGCTGCAGGGTGTCCATTAATTCTTGATAACGGACACCTACTAAGAAGTTTCCGGTGAAACTGTCTGTTCACCATTCTAAACGGATGAGTAACCATAGCAAGAGGGACGCCGACAAAGCCTCCGTTAACAAGCTAACGCCACAAGGGTGGCGACTGTCACATACAAGCTGCAGGAAGTACACTGCCCCCCTGAACTTACTGAGACTTTGTATCACAAACCGGTCAAATTATGTTCACTGTTTGTCAGCCGTACGGCGCAGCGTTACTGGCTTTGAATCTTGCAAGCATAACGTTAGCTTTCATAGCTGAGCCAAAGGGTTCCATGAGCTGAGCGGACTAGAAATACCTCCCGTTGCCGAGTCGTATCTACGGTTTTGTCCCATTTACTTGAGTGGTGAACGTTTCTGTTGCATAAGAACCTCATTGGACGGTAATGATTGTTCCGGGTATTAGTCGAATTGGATTTGAAAGATTTTACCGGTAAACGGAGCCCCAAATGAACGCAGATACGTTTGATACATCTCAGCCCTCAACACAGTCTGACAGGACTGAACCTGGGCCCACCAACGCAACTCAAATGAGACTGAACACTACTCACACTGTGGTTTTGGATATATGTCTCTCATCCCTGGTATACGTGAAAAAAGTGCCTGATCTTAAATATAAGCTAATTTCAGTTTTGAAGAAAATTGAAGAGAAAATTTTGAAGAAATGCAGTTGCCATATTCATTTTTTAATTTCGAGTTAAAGTGTCGAGCACCTGTTGGCTTTCAAAACGATACATGCATGTATGTTATATTGGGGCTTTGTGGCTCAGGGTGCCTTTGAATGGGTGCCAGAGCCTTATAAAAAAAAAAACCATTTGTTGTAAACATTCCTCTATGGCACAGAGGAATAAGATAAGATATCAGGCTTCGGACACACAGATAATACTTGTTAGCAGGACCGCACCAATCCCTCTAACCTTATTAACACAGTGTTGTTGCGTTTCTAGGGTAACATTGCATTTGCCATTACTCTTGACACTTCCTTTCTCTCTCTCTTGAAGTATCCTCTTAGCATTTGTTGCAGCAGTGGCCCACCCCCCGACAGGGATCATTAAAACTAAAATCTCGTTACCTCTACACCTACACTAACCTTCTTCCTTCCTCCTCCTCCTCCTCCTCGTCTCATCTTTCTCCAAACTCTCCCTCAAGTTTTTCTCCCCAGAGGCCCTTCTTTCCTCCCAGCGTCTCCATTGTGGTGTAAGCATTTTGTCCTTGGTGCAGAGAAAGCAGTACAGACGGATGGAGGGAGAAGACTGCTGAGAGACTTATTATGACACTCTGATGCAGAACCCCCCCCAAAAAAACACTTTGTTTTCACTTTTCATCTTCTCCCTCTGAACTCCTGTTTGTATGGTGAGTGCAGGGGATGAGATTTTCGAGGTTTAAAGTGGTAAACAACGACTGCAAGGCAACAGTACACACACACACACACACACACACACAGACATGTTTTAGCATATCCGGGGGGGGGGGGGGGACCATGTATCTCAAAAGTCCTGACATCACAGCAATGATATGATACATAGAACTGTAAAAGTAACAGCAATGTGTGTCTTACAGTGGACAGAAATATTAAACAGAGAGCGGAACAAACCCACTGGCGTTCTGTTCATTTTTTTTTTTTTTGCAATCACCATGTTGTTGTTTCTTTGGCAAAGGCAGACTGAAAATGGCCACTTTGGACCAAAGGCCTCAGCTGGTTTCACTTAAATAACCTTTTCAAGGCCTAAAGAGGTAAAAAAAAAAAAAAAAAAAAAGATCCCTACACTGGGAGCCACTGGACTAAACTACCTAAAAGTATATTTAGTACTTTTTTAGCTCCACCTCCACCAGCTACAACAGTAAAATGCTATATATGAACGAATGCGTCAGTTTTAACAGTTAGACTGAAAATACATAGATCCGTATTAGTCACAGGGGACAGTTTCTTCTGCAGAAACAGAACTTTTATTGTGATATTTGAATAGAATTTTGTTTTAAATTGCTCTCAAGTAGGAGTCCAACTGTGCTCGTAACGGAGGGTTTTTACATGACTGTGTCGGAACCGCACAGGAACACATTTAGTCCTGAAACATGCGGCAAAAAAGTCTCAGCGAATTGGAAAATGCGCGCATGTCACGGTGTCCGGTTCGCTGCCTGATAATTGTCTGTAATAGTGGTGATAATGTAAGTAAACAGACGGGGGGACTGAAGGCTTGATTCGTTGCCTGTTTCTTTCCCGCAGTGATAGGACTCGCATGTCACATGCTTGATGCTGTTTTGATGGAATCGTTGCCTCGCTCATACATCTTTGAATCACTTGATTTTGCCAGATCAACGCCTTCGGAGACAATAAGCTCGGCACAGAATCCTAATACGTTCGAGTTTGCGGATGCAGCAGTATCAGCCTGACATGGGAACACATCTGCGATCAGGTCGTCGTCGCACATAATGAACTAATGATCTAATTAGAAAACATGACATATTTATTTCTGATTTTGCAATCGTGCATGTGCCTCTTACTGACTGCATGGCTACACAGAATACACGGAGATCCGAAGATGGTCCTCACATTGCAACGTGCATACGTGGATCTGCTGTCTCTGTAACCTACAAGTATTTTTACACCTGACACACAACGGCACACATCTTCATCACTACCAGAGCATCCAGGATGGTTATGGAAATTAAGCATGGCGCAACTTTTTTCCATAAAATCAGCACAAAATGCACTGGAGACAGCGCTTTTTCAACAACAACAACAAAAAGAAAACCCCCAGCAGAATATACTGTAAACATGCCCCAGTTTACCCCTTTCCAAAATCACAAGATGAGGTCAGACAGAGTGGGCCGTGGAGTTCTGCTCCTCTGCTGGAGCGTTCAGTTAGCACAATCCCTCATATCTTCATATTTTAGCAGGTGCTCCCATGTTGGGGCACAGCACCCTGCTTCGCATTTCCACACGAGGCATCGCGTTTGCTGCATGATGGAGGGTGGAGGATGCTCAGGGCCAGCGAAGGCTCATCTTTTCCCATGGGGGAGAGGAGTGAATAGCAGGCTATACTGCTGCCCAGGCCTGCCTAGCTTCCCCGGGGGAAAACATCCAGAGAGGTATAGACGTGGCGGAGGAGAGGCACGCGGAGCTATTTATAGAGCAGGTAAAGAGGAGAGGTGAGGAAAGAACGGAGGGGCGGGGGGAGTTGAAAACAACTCAGACGGAGGAGTCTGAAAGCAGATGACAGAGTGTGATTTCTGCAGCCGATAGCATCCGCGGAGATGCGGGTTGACGCCGTCCGCAACACCTGCTGCACGGAGCAGAGCCCCTGACTCTCAGTGTGGCCTGCTGGTGCAGAGCTAAAAAAAAAATAAATAAATAAATAAAAAAGTGCGCCTCAACGTCTTGATTTCTGGTAGAGAGGGTTCATGCAGAGGTTAGCTGTGCTGCGAACTGAGAGAATAGTTGAGTCAAGACAACAGTGATATTTTATCAATACAGACTCGACTTGCAGCCCAGAGATCTTTGTGATGTTTCTACACCAGCACAGCTCTGGCTCTGCCTTCCTCTTTAATAAATAAAATTACTCTTTATTCTTTCTTTTTTTTTTTCTCCCCCACCCACCCCCCCACCCCACTCTCCGGCTGCTCCACCACCCGCAGGCACCCCCAGCGCTGTCAGCTCGCTTCAGCCCTTGTGCCGCATTGTGTGTCTCTATTTCACACTGATGCAGCCCTTTAATCATTTTCATCATTTCGGTGAGCTGACATTTCACATAAAGACCTCTTACGCTTAATGATGAAAGGTGATCGTTTCTGTCAGTCAGAGCGTCCAACATGCCACGGCCGCGTCAGTATTCAGCTGGCCACATGTTGTACAGTACGTGGTCATGACGTGTCATAAAATACAAGTGGTGCACCGGTTATGTCGATTAACGCAGTGGTTCCCAACCGAAGCTCGGCCCGAGAAACATTTGAAACTAGGGGGAAAAAAAACAAATAAATATAATCATGGACTTTACAGAGGCCATTGTAGGCTGTTTGTACAGGAGTCACCTGGAGACACTGAACTACTGGACTACGCAACAGTGTTCACTGAAACACGTATAAAAAGAAAATCACGTAAGTACGAATGTAAAAATGAGAGTCCAAGACGTAGACGTAGTGCAGAAGTTAAAATATAGGAATAAAATATGATATATATATATGTATATATATATACAGTGCTGTGAAAAAGTATTTGCCCCCTTCCTGATTTCTTATTTTTTTGCATATTTGTCACACTTAAATGTTTCAGATCATCTAACAAATTTTAATATTAGACAAAGATAAACAGAGTAAATACAAAATGCAGTTTTTAAATGATGATTTCATTTTATTAAGGGAAAAAAGCTATCCAAACCTACCTGGCCCTATGTGAAAAAGTAATTGTCCCCTAGACCTATTAACTGGTTGTGCCACCCTTGGCGGCAACAACTGCAATCAAGCGTTTGCGATAACTGGCAATGAGTCATTTACTTCGCTGTGGAGGAATTTTGGCCCACTCTTCTTTGCAGAATTGTTTTAATTCAGCCACATTGGAGGGTTTTCGAGCATGAACAGCCTGTTTAAGGTCGTGCCACAGCATCTCAATTGGATTTAAGTCCTGACTTTGACTAGGCCACTCCAAAACCTTCATTTAGTTTTTTTTAAGCCATTCAGAGGTGGACTTGCTGGTGTGTTTCGGATCATTGTCCTGCTGCGTAACCCAAGTGCGCTTGAGGTCTCGAACTGATGGCCGGATATTCTTCTTCAGGATTTTCTGGTAGAGAGCAGAATTCACGGTTCCATCAGTTACGGCAAGTCGTCCAGGTCCTGAAGCAGCAAAGCAGCCCCAGACCATCACACTACCACCACCACGTTTGACTGTTGGTATGATGTTCTTTTTATGAAATGCTGAGTTACTTTCACACCAGATGTAACGGGACGCACACCTTCCAAAAAGTTCAACTTTTGTCTCGTCAGTCCACAGAATATTTTCCCAAAAGTCTCGGGGATCATCAAGATGTTGTTTGGCAAATGTGAGACGAGGCTTTGTGTTCTTTTTGGTCAGCAGTGGTTTTCGCCTTGGAACTCTCTCATGGATGCCATTTTTGCCCAGTCTCTTTCTTATTGTAGAATCATGGACACTGACCTTAACTGAGGCCAGTGAGTCCTGCAGTTCTTTGGATGTTGTTCTTGGTTCTTTTGTGACCTCCTGGATGAGTCGTCGATGCGCTCTTGGAGTAATGTTGGTAGGCCGGCCACCCCTGGGAAGGTTCACCACTGTTCCAAGTTTTCTCCATTTGTGGATAATGGCTCTCACCGTGGTTTGCTGGAGTCCCAAAGCCTTAGAAATGGCTTCTTAACCCTTTCTAGACTGATAGATGTCAGTGACTTTGTTTCTCATCTGTTCTTGAATTTCTTGAGACCTCGGCATGATGTTTTGCTTTTTGGGTTATCTTTGTCTAATATTAAAATGTGTTTGATGATCTGAAACATTTAAGTGTGACAAATATGCAAAAAATATAAGAAATCAGGAAGGGGGCAAATACTTTTTCACAGCACTGTATACGTATACAGTGCTGTGAAAAAGTATTTAACCCCCTTCCTGATTTCTTATATTTTTTGCATATTTGTCAGATCATCAAACAAATGTTAATATTAGACAAAGATAACCCCAGTAAATACAAAATGCAGTTTTTAAATGATGATTTCATTTATTAAGGGAAAAAAAAGCTATCCAAACCTACCTGGCCCTATGTGAAAAAGTAATTGCCCCCCCACCCCCTTGTTAAATCATGAATTAACTGTGATTAACCACATTCTTTGGAAAGCTGAGTTCAACTTCACTAGCCACACCCAGGCCTGATTACTGCCAGACCTGTTGAATCCAGAAATCACTTAAATAGAACCCGTCTGACAAAACGAAGCAGGCTGAAAGAGCAAAAAAAAGCAAAACATCATGCCGAGGTCTGAAGAAAGTCAAGGACAGATGAGAAACAAAGTCAGTCTGAGAGAACGGTCTGCTGTAATGCTCGAAGAGCAGCTGAACACTCGCCAGCGTATCAAACGTGTATTCATAAATCCCAACAAGTGCACTCCTTGAGCAGCGTTTGTTTAAAAACGGCCGTGCATGACTTATTTTTTTTGAAATATGAAAAGTATTTCAGAGGGGAATGAGGGGGGGGGGGGGGGTTGTCGCTGAGTGCAGACAGGGCAAGTCAGAAAGGTTTGCTCGAAGCTTTTCACATCTGATTTATACATCGAAACAAATATAATTCTACACATTAACAAAATATAATAAATATAATTCTAATCATTAACTAAGCGGACCGACGCTTTTCACCTTTTTTCTTTTCCTGTTTGTCTGGTTGTCAGTTCGCAGGATCCCTCAAAAACCTGAACCTCAAATGAAATGGAAAATTAGGTCACAGGCTGACAAATAATAAACTACTACTACTACTGATAAAACTGTATTTATTTTTGATTTACTTAAAAAACTAAAAAACTAAAACTAACGTTGGCACATCTAATCCACACTGCCACTGTGTGTAGTCCAGATGCAGGCCTCTATTACTGAAGCAACATTCATTTCGAGGATCCCGCAGCCTCGGTGGAGGTATACATGTTCACCTCCGCCGTCCATCGCTCGCCAGCTTTGCCTGCTTATCTGTGGTTGTGTATTTTGGACTGGAACTGCGGCCAACTTCCCACAAACGAAAGCAGAGATGATAGGTGACGATTGTGATTAATGAGTGCTCTCTCTCGTCACCAAAAGTCTTGATGGCCGTCTCGTCTGTCTGTCTGTCTGTGTGTGTGTGTGTGTGTGTGTGTGTGTGTGTGTGTGTGCGCAGCCCGGTCAGGGTAAAGTCCCGATGCTGTCCGCCTGAATGAGCGCCATCACGCAGCCACCAGCTGTCCATGCCAGTGACACCGCAACACGACGCAGTGACTCTCAGTGCTATTAGCGACGACTGAAAATAAAAGCCTAAATTCTAACAGCCCCCCCCCTACACACACACACACACACACAGAATGACGGAGTCGGATGTGCGGAAAGTTGCTAGTGCAGACTAGCTCCAGCTTTTCCCTCCTCTGTCATCAAAATCAAGCAAAGCCCCCCCCCCCACCGAGCCTCGCAGGGATACACAAGCTTTGTTGTTAATCTAGTTTGAGTGTGAGTAGATGAATGAATTTAGCTCCCTGCATATAAAAGGGCCGGGTACGAACAGAAGAAGCAGGCGGCGGAGAACAGAGAGGAGAATAAAGGGGGTGTTTTTGGACTCCCTGCTTTGGCTCCGTTTGCGGGTTAGCCGCGGCTGAGTCGTCTCCATTAAACATCACTGGAGGGGTCGGACTGTGAGATCCTCATCTCGTCTGTGAGATTTTTAGCGTTCAAACTCGCACCATCTGAAGCTCGGACGCAAATTATTTATTCCATTTTTTTTTTTTTTTCCCCCAGTTGTAAGTCAACTTTCCAGCTCAAGCCACGATATCGTTTATGTGCCCTGATTTAGTCGCGTTAGCCATGAAGCACGGAGATGGATAGATAAATAGATAAAACGAATGACTCGCAGGTGGCGCAGCGGCTTGGCAGTGGAGGGGATTGCGCACCTTCTCCCCTGTTCAACGGCCAACTTTTTCCTTAACCTCCGTGAGTTATTTTGACTGCGAGACATTTTTTATCACGAAGGGATCCAGAAGTACACTGCGCCCTGTGCTCTGGATGTGTCCGGGGGGTGGTGGTGGTGGTGGTGGGAGGGGGGGGGTAATGATGAATGTGCTGTAAACCGATGATAGTACGCTGTAAAAGTCAGGAGGTCGAGACAGGCGAAGGTTCTTTTTAGGCTTCATTTACCACACAAACCGTCCTGTCCTCCAAACAACGACTTTATTTTATTTTATTTTTTTTCCATTTTTTCATTTTTTACACAAAATGCTGCGGTTACTTCAGCAGGAGGTAACTTACAGGCCAGGCGCTGATGCAAGACATTGAAATAGACTTTTACAAACCTTTCGCCAAAATACCCTTCATTTGATTTATTCACTTCCCCCCTCGTCCTCTTCCCTTCTCTGTCTCCACTCTCTGCGTATGAGCTCGACATTATGAACGCTTATGTTCCCCTCAGACTAATGCTTCACATATACCAGGCATTAATATCACCCTCACAGAGATAACTGGTTAGATGGTGTGTGTGTGTGTGTGTGTGTGCCCGCGTGCATCTGTTTGGATTGTGTGTACATGCGCGTCCGGATTTTCATCAGATGAGAAATGAACACCCCCCCCCCAAATCCCCCCACCCCCTTGCCACATATTAATTACATCAGGCCTGTGATATATGGACAGATTACTGAGTGTAAAACGCATTATTTCCTTATGGAAGCTGGCCCCAGGAGAGATCCATCAGCCTGCATCAGGGTGGGTTTGGGGCTCGCTACATCATGCGGCTCACCTGCCACAATCAGAGGGGGAATCTGTCCTCCCGCGCGCCATGTGAATCCAAGACCGTCCTCCCCGGCATTGCTTTCTCAAATGCCTAAAACAGCCTCTGATTAGGTTTTACTTGACGAGGAGAAGCTCTCAGTAAAGACTCAGTTGGGCCAACAAGGCAAATAACTTTGACACAGAGGTGGCCAGACTGAGCCCAGGACTTCCTCTGGGTCAGCAAGAGCATGAGCCACACTCAGTATTCATTTGTTTTCAGCACTTTAGGCTGAACACTCAGTAGTTTCTTTCATTTACTCACTCGGGGGGGCAACAGTGACTTTTACATAACCAGCAATACATGAAACATCCTGTGATCCTGTTATTAAAACCTGCTATTGCACGGTGCTGCCATCACTTTATCTCAGCTTCACTGAAATGCAGTAATATGAAATCCACGTTTCGCCGCAAACAAAAAACACGTATTGATTGTAAAGAAAAAAAAGGTCTACTGCGTCCCACAATGCAAAGCGTTGGAACGATGAAGTGAAGTGCGACAAAATTGTTCAGTATTTAGGCAAAAAAGTCTTTTTGCAAAATGGTCACGTACATGCGACTAAGCATTCCACCTATTGGGCTGTAACTGACATACACAGCACTTGGCTACTCGGAGATGTTTGCAACTTTTCATTCATTTTACTTTGCATTATTTTCATTCATATTTTGTAATTCCAGACATTTTGTGACTGTAACATATTATATATATCTGGATTATGAATGACACCACTGGGAATCACAGGAGTTAAAACACATATCCCGACTATAATTATCTGTGTGGTTCACTTGTGTGTGCATTTCTAGCCAATAAGCGCATTCAGTTTTTAACAATATTTTCTTCCTGGAAGATATATTGTAGATACTGTATCGTCCACGCATTTTTTTTTTTAATGTAGTTTACCCCAATTTAAACTTTTTTTTCTCAAATATAGTATATATTAGTAAATAGTAAATATTTAAGCAATTGTAAGTAATTAAAAACACATTAAAACATTTTTTTGTCACGTTTAAGCAATAATTCATGCAATAGAGGAGTGAGAATATGTAACTCTGCTGTGGCCAATCACAAGATAACGACACAGCGACCTTTCCCAAATTCCCTTGAGTCGGTAGTTGTGAAGACGTCAATGTGGACTCCGACCACAGACAGGTGTCTCCCGGTGAACCGACTTATTGCCAGTGAGACGGGCGGCGATATCTTTTTGCCGTTTTTGCAAGCATCAGCCACCATAAGCTACTGGTCACAGCAGGCCAGGAGTATATTGGATTGAGTCTTAAACTTTTCCTTTTAAAAATGGAGCTTGGATTTACTTACAGTCCAAAACATGGCTACAGAATTAGCTGAACTACGCTCCCAATGGGCTTGTGGGCGGGAAAATAACAGTGTCAAAATGTACCTCTTTCGGAAAAAAGAAACACATCAAAAATACACAAAATATCCAAGACGCAACTTTGTGTGTATTTAAGAACACACTAAAATACACAATGTGGGTATGATGATTGTGATTGGTTCAAAGAAAAGCAAACACAGCCCTAACCTCCTATCCCGGTTGAGCCAGACCTTCCTCCAGTGTGTGGGGCAGGCGGGGGGCTGGGGCTATGCGAGGGCTAGCCTCTTAGTCAACCCTAACTGTTGGTTTCATTTAACCGCGGCCGCCCCCGGCGCCTGTGTCTGTGAGGGACAAACTCCGTGAGACAAACTCTGTGAGTGTGACCTTATTAGTCGGACGGTTCTTTGTTGCCGCAGCTATTGGAACAGGTTGGCAGGTTTTTCCAGCGTTTATCAGAGCGTATTAGGCCTTCGCTGGGCTTCTATTAAACCTAATGAACATTTAAATCCTTTAATGGATTGAAGGGAATTGAGAGCGGCAAATTATCAGCCAGACGCCGTCCGCTGGTGTTGATAAAGACGCCCGCCGATGGAACTTTAAGAGGCGCATTTGAGACAGCAGCCTCCCCCCTCTTTCCCACTCTACATCTCACTTTGCCCCCCCCCCCCTCCCCTTCAATGAACTCCTCGCACTCTCCTTCCTTCTATCCCTCTATCACACAGCCTCCCCGTTTGTGTCTGACACACGCTGGGTTGCCCTGTCTGCTTTACCAGAGGAGAGGAGGCTGCGGCTCCATCATTCATCAGTCCCCATGAAGGGAACATCATAGCCATCGCTCTCCAGGAGGGATGTGCTAACACAACCACAACACCAGCCCATTACAGAGCTGTCAGGCGCCGCCCACAACCTTCTCTCTCCGTCTCTCATGCTTTTTTCGCTTTATCCTCAGCCGTCCCCGGTGAGGGATCTCCTGCCCAACGCGCTCGCGGAGAAAGAGAAACATAAATTACCCAACGATGCAGCTGCCATCACAGAGCATAGCGGAGCCGGGCCCGGTGGGCTGCTGAACTCTGGCCAGCCCAGCATCAGGTCCGCCTAATGGGTGGAGAGGGCTCAAGAGAGGCCCCTGCTTTCTGAGGCCTCGCCTGCTCCTGGCCCCCGCTCAGGAGGACTGGCAGACCCGGCTGTATTGATCTGGTAGCTCCTGTATTCCGGTCGACAGCTGGCTAACAAGGCTGATGTCTCAATAAAGATCGGTGCCGTGGGGAGAAAAGGGGGAGCAGCCGGCCGGCCGACAACAACCTGTGTTAAGACAAACCAGCCGACGAGGAGGGGGGGGGGGGGGGGGCGGGCGGGGGGCAGGTTCACGCCCTCTCTGGTTCTTTAATGCACACACAGGCTTTCCATCCCGAGGAGGACACCGCAAGTGTTAATGCTGAGCTGAAACTGCGGGATGGGACATGAGCCAAGGAAAACCTCCGTTAATCCAGCCGTTACTGACATGACTGGGGGAGCGAATGAGCTTTTATTGCTTTTAAAGTGACACAAAGAAGTACACTGCGGGTTTACTCGCTGGCAAAGAGCAATTATTAAACCTCACAGGCGAAGAATGATTTCACAGTTTCAAGGTGAAATGATAAGTAATTAATACAGAAGCCCCAGAAACGCAAGCCCTCACAGAGCCCGGCGCGTCTCCTAACGCTCCTCCTGTGATCTGTTATTGATCGGGAACTGACGGCTCCGAGTGATCGAGCAAAAAACAAACAAAAAGAGGCGAGTGGGCGGGTGTGCGTGTGAAGGAAACACACCGGCAGATGAGGAGGCCGGCGGTCTATTTTTTATTTTTGAGGCGTTGAGACTTTGGGATGTAGTTTTGGCCCCCGCTGTTGTGCGGAAACTACCGCCAGTCAACAAAAGGCGTTACGAAAGCTGAAATATGAGAAACATGAGCCGCCGTGAAAGGGGGGGAGAAAAAAAAAAACATCTCTCCTCGTCAGCAAGCCAACTGAAGTGTCCTTGTCCGCATTTAATCTCTCGCGCGATGTTACCAAACATGGCAGCGGAGAGATCAATACAAGCAGCACCCACCGCCCCCCCCCCCTACTGTCTTTTTGCCTTTTATTGCACAAAAGAAAAAGACCCCCCCCAACACTTCATTTCCTGTTTTCCCTGCAATTTTGTTGCATCTAAATTACATGTTCAAATCTTAAAATAATGGAGAAAAAAAGAAAGAAAGAAATATGTCTAGTTGCCACTGGTTTCCCTGCCTCTCTCTGTCTCTCTCTCTCTCTCTCTCTCTCTGTCTCCCCCTCCCTCCCTGCTGGTCCTCCTGCAGCAGAGGTATGTGGTAATAATCATCCACCTACAGTTTTGCTCATTAGCAGCGAGTCCTGCTCTCTGCATGGGTCTTTTCATGTTCCTCAGTACTAACAACAACCTGAAGGAACGCTCTCTCCGGAATCCTCGCCGGGAAATGCGACGGCGTGGAACAGTGTTGCAGGAGTTGAGTCAGGGACAGTGCCCGCAGGCAGGGGGGGGGCTGCTCAGGGAAACCACCACCACCACCACCACCACCTCCGTACCCACAACAAATGTGGGAGCTGCTGGATACGGCAGCTCTGTGTGCGTTCGGCCTGCGCTGATTCAAATACTGATGACTTATAACTTTAATGTCTGTCCTTTTCATCCCACCAGATAACGGTTTAGAGTTTAGAGCTCTGGTTTCGGGGGAATGTGTGTGTGTGTGTGTGTGTGTTGTGTTTGAGGAAACACTGAAACGTGGGATTCTCAATTCTTCTTTTTTTTCCCCCCGCTATTGTATCGCAGGAAAATACAACTATCTCTGGAGAGCTAAAGTGTTCAGAAACAAGTGAAATAAACAAATAACGCGTTGCGAAACAAACAAATCATGTTCATGAATAATAACAATACACGTGAGTGAATTATGATTATTAATATTGGCAGTCTGGAGACCCAAAAGTGTTCGAAATGTACCAAACACATACAATCACAATACACAACCATATGAAATGTATTTCATCCCAGCACGTATTTGATTGGCTGTTGCTTTTGGTCGGAATTAGCAAAGAAGAGAAGAGTTTCGATCGTCAGCCTTTATGATGACACGAAGTACCATGAAATAAACACAAATAAATAAATAACAGACTTTGGAAAGAAAACAGACATTTTGAAATAAAAGCTGGAACGAAATAAAGTTTCGTGACATTTTCATCACAAGTTTCGCTTTAAATAAATGCACTGGACCATTTCACAGCCTCGTGCTTATATTTTAAATATAGCCTCTGTATTTATTCATACGGCTATTTATTTCATGAGGTGTTATTTATTTATTCATTTATATTTCTGTCTCCAGTTTATCTACATCACATTTTTCCAGTGACAAACCATGTTTCTCCACATTGGGAGGATTAAGTGTTGCCTGGTGGATTGGGAAAAATTCTCCTTGTACTAAATAAGCCATTTAAAAACCTGTTGGATTATCTGGAAGACAGGCATATATTTTTTTTTTTTTATTAGCTCATGAAAAGTTTTGGAGATCCGTGGTTTTCCCCCCACCTTTTTACTTCAAATTTCAAAAATACATTTTTGCATTTAAATAATATTTCCTGTTTTACCTCTGATAAAGACAGACGCTTCATCAGCCCGTACGGGGGCTAAACTCCGTCCAAAGAGACACTCCTCCACTACCTCCCTGCTGGTCTGTTACTGATCCCAGACCTTCTATAGTGAGAGAGGCTGCGTCTCTCAAGCACGCCGAGCGCTCACTGCAAGATTCCATACTTCACGTATTGTTGAAGAAGTGCGCAAAACGCGCCGTGAGATATGAAAACTCTTAGACCCTTAGCTTTCCCTTTGTCTCCTCGCTCTCACCATTCGTACACACACATATATGCACACACACACACACACACAGTGAAAGTTATGTGGGCAGGATACAATACACACACACACACACACACACGCAATGTAAAACCCCACTGTGTCAGTGAGCGGCGGCAGTGGAGGCGAATATGACTGCAAACATGAACAGTGAACGAAAACAAAATGGCTGGCCGTGGCTCCTGCTCGTATATATCAAGTGTACGTCACGTCTGTCTGTCTTTTGCGAGTGCTCTTGAGTGTTGTATGTGTGTGTGTGTGTGTGTGTGTGTGTGTGTGTGTGGTCGAGTGGAGCCCCCGCTCGGTTGTGTGAGTCAGTTATCTGTTCTCCCACCAATTTAATTTCCAGCTCCTCATTCACTCCAAAGGTTATCTCCTCCATGTACATGTAATATTTGTAATTGCCCTCAAGTCGGAAACCGCAACCGAACCAAAGCAAAAGAAGAGAAATTACTTTTTTCGGCACTGTCCTTTTTTTTTCTTTTTTTTTTTTGAAACGCAGTCAGTTATCATTTAGACTTATCAACTATTTGCTTGTGCTTAATAACAATTTTGCCTCAAATCACCTCCAAAATAGAACGAAAGGCAGCGATTACTCTTTTGCAGAAAGTTGAAAATGGATTTTTTTTTTTTGGTTTTGTTTATTAAGATTATTGAGTGTGCGGGATGATAGCAAATTCACATTGATTCAACTGTTAAATAGCTAAAAGGAACCAGCTATGTTCTGAGTCCCAACCCCCTGCCTCCCCCGACACTTTGTTTAGAGCCTGTAATTCTATATCTCAAGCCCCTCGACCTGAAAGGACTCCAATCAGACAAAAACAATGCAAAACATGGAATATGGTTTTACTGTCACATGATAGCATAATTCCAAACCTGAAACCCTCAAATTGTCTTCATTTTTTTTTTTTTTTTACGAAACTGTTTGAAACGGCTCAAAATGCCCGCATTTGCAACTGCAGGGGCGTCATGGTGTGCAAATGGCTGAGGCGGATGACATTTAGCCGCAAAGATTCCGCTTTCATCCCAGCCGAGGGAACGCTGTTATGCGTGTTGTATCCCCTCTTAAAAAAATAAATGCCCCTAAAAAAGAAACATCTTACAAACAAACACTGAATATAGCAGGGAGATATGACCATCCTCAGTCTGTTTTACACGTACGTGTTACAAGGTGGATCACTTAGGTTTCATAGATGTGCCTCACAGTCTGGATGGAATGCACCTACATATAGACGCGTACAGACATGATAGCAAATAATAAGATTAAGATGATTGAAAAGATTTTGCACAGGAGACCGTACGACCCCTCCTGCTCTGTCTAACTCTGAGGAAAACACACTCAGACACGCGAACAAATGAGACTTTCGGCAAGTTTCGTGACAAAAAAAAAAAACGCGCTCTCACGCCTGGACGCAGCCGGCGTTCCCATGTACCTCCTCGACACGGAAATGCGATTTTGTCTCATCGCGTCATCGGCTGAGGGCAACAATCGCAAAGCTGCGTGAGAGAGAGGGGGGGGGGGGCTGTAAAGATGGTGGTCACAGACCGCGACACACACACGAGGGGTCTGTCTGACCTGAGGGAGGCCCGACTCTCCCATCCCGACTTTACACAGCTTAACACGGGATAAGTGGCTGCCCTCACCTCTCCACTGCTGAGGTGATCCCACCTGAATCAAAGCACTGATCTCTCTCTCTCTCTTTTCCCCTCTATCTCTTCTTCTTCTTCCTCTTCTTCTTCTTCTTCTTCTTCTTCTTCTGCTGCTGCCGTCTCTCCCTGCAGTGGTAAGCTGAATGTTGCCGTCAGGGTGAAGAAGAAGGCCCTAACAGTCCAATCACTGCTGTCACTCAGCCTCCTGAGTCCAGACCTATGTCAAGGACCCTGTCTCACACAATCACACACACACACACACACACACACACACATAAAGGACGGCGCTGAGGGACTTTGTGGTGTGTTTGTGTGTGTGTGGCATTAGTTGAACAAGTGACAACAACAGTTTTCCGTCTCGTGGTGGAAAAGATGAAGGACGGGAAGATGAAAGTAAACACACCCAGGCTGGGCTCAGGGAGCAGAGTGTGCACACTGAAACACACACACACACACACACACACACACACACACACACACGCACACACGTCGTTCAAGAAGCTCAAAAGGAAATACACGAGTGAGACTCAGAGGGATGTTCTCCTCAGATCACGTACAGGATGGAAACGGCATAGACACACACACACACACACACACACACACACACATACACACACACTTTCACGTCACTGCCTAACCCCACAGCACAACACACACATGCGCTGTTACTGCAGCTGACACGCAACCCGGGCAAATATGAGCAATGTCAAAACGAGTTCACACACACACACACACACACAGCACCCAGATTTCCTTGAGTTGCAGTGCAGCGCAAACTTTGATGTCATGCCCCGGGTTACGGCACACAAACACACCGCCTAAGTGTGTGTGTGTGTGTGTGTGTATATATACATTTGTATGGGTCATTTTTGGCTGGTGTGTTTTCCAGGAGCTCCACATGTGTGAAGTTAATCCCTGCTGAATGTGTATCGCTTAACTCTTTAGCTGTCTATTCAGATGAGCACACACACACACACACGCACACACTCTCTTACCTTCGTTGCTGTTAGTTCCTGCGGTGCCCAGAGCCTGTAGCGATATAGTCCATAGCAGCATCGCAGCCAGCCCCGGATCTGAAGCCATGGTGTTCTCCCTCACACCCCGCCAGTCTCCCTCTGCCTCTCTCTCCCTCTCTCCTCTCTTACTCCCTCGCCCTCACTCTCCCTCTTTGCCGCTCGCTGCCTCTCTCTCTCTCTCTCTCTCTCCTCTCCTCCTCCTTCTTCTTCTGTGTCCCAGGGTTGAAGCGCGATGCGAGAGAGCCGGCTCTGAGGAGGAGAGTGTGTGTGTGTGTGTGTGTGTGAGGAGTGTGTGAGGAGTGTGTGTGTGTGCATGTGTGTGTGAGTGTGAGGGGCTGCGAGCTCATTGGGTCGGAGTTAAGAGCCTGCCTCTGTGGCTCGCTTCAGTCTGCCGGCTCCCCTCACACACACGCGCGCATACATACACACTGTCGGGCAAGGCAAGGCAGCCGAAGGGGGGGGGGGAGGGACGAGCGCGTCTGTCAAAGTCTCACCAGCCAATTAGAGTGCAGGATCGGCCCGGCGCTGCACACTAAACGTTTGCCACACCCTCCCGTCCTACCTGCCTGGCCAACTCTCACTTTCTGTTAATCTCTCTGGGTCATGAGCTGGCACACTGCCCCACCCCTCCCACCCCACCCTCTCTGTTATTTACCCTCTTTTGTCATTGGCTCGCTTCTCCCACACTCCACTCTCTCTCACCTACCCAGTGGCAAATATCTGACTGATGGGATGAACTGAAAACAGCAGCATGTCCGCGAGGCTCAAGGACAATGATCGGTTATCGATCTCCTGTGTTGTATTCATAAAGCTATTACCTACAGGATGTCCAGGTGCAGCCGAGTGTGTCCTCACATGGTGTGTGTGTGTGTGTGTGTGTGTGTGTGTTTCTGTTATTCAAGGACTATGATCATGTATTGATTCATGCGATGGTGGTGCATCTGTCCTGATCAATTGCTTTTTCACTCTGGTCATGCTGCAAACGACAACACACACGCACACACCTGCAAAGCCACATGAGCCGCGTTGAAGTGAAATCATTGCACATCGTTGGTGAAGCTGATAGGAAGAGATTTTTAGTCGAACACTGATCATCCTGCGTCTCTTGAGTCCCACGGCCCGCCCGGCAGCTGTCCTGTCTGATGAAAGTCACGGGATTAGCTACTGCGTGGACCTTGAGTTGAGATTGTTCTGTCAACAACATACTGTACAGTTATAGTGTTCATTATCGCCACTTCTACTACTGCTACTACTAATAAGAGTCATAATAATATCAATGACGTGTGCTTAGCTTATACTGCTACTACTACTAATAATAATCCGCTTTGTTATTAATGACTACGATGATAATACATTTTTTTTTTGTATTTCACTACTACCCCTACCTGATATTAATACTATTATATAATATTATACTATTACTGCCACTACTACTACGACTACTACTAATAATAATGCTATATCTATTAATGCTAATGATACTACATCTACCAATAAGAAGGGTTATTTGTATTTCTTACCAAAACTACTATTTCTGCTACGACAATAACAACTAATTGAATAATATTATTATTAATAGTAATAACAAATATAGTTATCAATGCTACTACTACTACTACTAATGATAATAATAATAATATTAACTGTATTTGTGCTTTTAAAATACAATTCAGAACTGTTAAAGGCATTAAATAATCATTGTAAAGGTTTTTACAGGAAGTTGTTTGTCTTCTGAGGATTAATAGTTCTTATAGTATTTACCACCACTCCCCCCCCCCCCCCGGACCTCTCTCTCCATAGTTGTAACTGTGTGTAATGTGTACAGGGCGAGTGTGTCACAGCCCTGCTCAGAGGTCTGCCGTGCTGACTTCTCACTGAACTGAAATGAACGCCCTGTAAGCCCCGGGACACGGCAGCACAACACTGTCACCGCTCGGCTGCCATCACGACAAGGCTGCTGCTGCTGCTGCTGCTGCTGGAGCGTCACCGCCGGGGCCGCTTGATCTGCCTCGCACGCACACACACACACACACACACTCACGCAACGAGAAGAAAAGGAGGTCCACTCACCCTACAAAATATTTAAGAGTGTAAATGAGGAGTGTCCCTGAATATTGAGAGTGAACATACATGCAGCTGGCCTGCTAAGTGAAGGAGACGGGGGGGTTAGTTGAGACGAGTGTCCAAGGCCAAATTGAAGCAGCGCCGTGTCTGCCAAACCCCTACCTCCACCCCCACCCCCCCCCCTCGACACACACACACACACACACACACACCAGGCCTGGAGACACTGGGGTTTCTGTGTGAGTTCATAATGCTTCCTCCACAGCATGTATAGGGGAGCCTTGTGCCTACGTGCAACGTCTCCATAAAGGGTGGAGCAAGCAGGACAAACACACGAAATGCACCAAAGTGCAGAGGGTTGTTATTCTCTGTCGCGGTTTTCGTCCCCAATCTGCAGTGTGTGTGTGTGTGTGTGTGTGTGTGTGTGTGTGTTCATGTGTGAGGCTCCGTTGCTTTACCACTAGGCTGCACTGTCAGTCTGCCTGTCTAATAAGGCTGCACGCCTGCGAGGACAACAACACTGTCATCTCCTCCGACACTCCGATCTCTCGAGTGCAGAGGAGGGGAACACGCTCTGAACCCTTAAACACGGACCCCCCCCCCCAAAAAAAAAAATCACTGATTTCTGTCAATGTCTCTGATGTAGACGCGGGACCAGGCAGGGGGGGCAGGGGGATCTGCCGAAGAGAGGGATGCTTTGTGAGGAGCACCGTGACCAAAAAAAACATTCAAACACACAGAAATAAAAATCTATATTCTTACTGTTACAAGTGCAACATGAAGAATATTTGAAAAACAACCATTTATGTAGGAACGACAGCCTGGAGCTGCTCGCTGTAGGTTCAAAATGTTTGTTGTGTGTGTGTGTGTTTGTGTGTGTGTGTGTGTGTTTTTTTTTTTTACACCCAAACACGATCACTTTCATTGTATCGTATTGACCCAGAAAATAGATCCGTCTTCCCCGGAAAAATCTCAACGTCTGCTTTTCGCACCTCCGCGATAACTGATTCTCTCCGCAGAGACGCATCAGGGTGACGTCTCAGTTTAGGCGGCAGCGCACAGACTTTTCGTACACTTTCTGGACAGCGGTGGAAAAAGAGCGTCGGCCGCCGGCGCTCGGAGGCGCGGGCATTGCAAGAGTAATGACGCGTGACTCGGAACATGAGTGTTAATGTGAGCACAAAGAGGAGTAATGCTAATATTGTGGGGTCATTTTGTCCTTCTTTTTTTTTTTTTTTTTACCATAATTGAAGCAGTGTGAGGGAGAGAAGTGCATGATAGATGTGTTATTATATACACACACACACACACACACACACACACAGAGGCAAGCTCATTAAAATGGCTCCCTATAGCTCTGTGTTCTCACAGCGAGCCTTTGAGCAGCCCGGTTGTTGTTGCTGTATACTCACACACTATATGCATCCGCCATTTGAGAACATTTACTGACGTCTCTATCGCCACAGCAACAAAGTAGGGAGTCCCCTGCATGTGTGTGTGTGTGTGTGTGTGTGTGTGTGTGTGTGTAAGACCACCTCGTGACGGGAATTTAAATAAGTCCACCTGGGTTCACCTGGGTGGGGGGGGGGGGGCGTCTGTGGGCAGCAGTTGGCATTAAAACCTTAAGGTGTGTGTCCCTATACGTGACCGTGTGTGCGTGAGAGAGTGTGAGAGAGAGAGAGAGAGAGAGAGAGAGAGAGAGAGAGAGCAGATGGTGGGGGTCAGCGCGTGCCTACTGTTGTGGGGCTTGTCGGCGTGTGTTGGCTAAATATAGCGCAGCAGTGACGGAGCCGCCGAGAGCACAGCCACCGACTCTGTCTGTCGCCGCTCTCACTCCAATTCTTTGATCCGCTCGGCTTCGCTCATTTCACCCCGACGTAATCGAGTCACTTCAAAGCGAGGGAACTCATTTCAGGTAAATGAATTTCAACTGTAAACTAACCGGCCTCCGAGAGTAATTTTACCTGACAACTGTTATCACAACCAATTAAAATAATAATAATAATATCAGGAAAGCACCCACCCTCCTCCCCCCAACTTCTTTCTTTGACTTCCTTCAGAACAGTTTGAATTTCGCAGCATTGCGCCGTCCTGCACGTGCTCACATGGTGGCGAGGCCCCTTTGCTTTCCTCAACTGCAGACTTTTTCATCTAAAAACAGGCTCATGTTAGAGACCTTTATTTCAAATGTTATGTGTATATTTTATTACATTTTAGTGAGACATCTTATTTCTGGCTGGACTGTTCATTTCCACAGCGTTCGTACGCGACATCATTGTGGGGGTTTTTTTCCGTTCGTTGTAAAGTTGCCATCGATGAAAACGCAACAGCTGATTCAGACTTGTATCAACACCCCCCAAAAGAAGAGTCAACATTTCCTTTAACCTTTAACCTCAATCGTTCTCTAAGGGTTAGCTGAGCGTCTTTTCTGCGATGAATTTTTTTTTTTGTGGTCACCGAGAGTTGAAAAATGTTCAACTTGGGGTGAAACGCCGTCCAATCACAGTGGAGGACCAACCAGATGTTTCCTCGCCCACAAAAATCGCAAAAAAACAGACAGGCCAGCGGGTCTCCCTACGTGCTTCAGCCTTCCCTTCACACAGAGCAAGTACTCTACCTTGTGCTGATTTTTTTTGCATTCAGTATTTGTTGATAAACACAAACAACCTGAGAAATTAGGTTCTGCTTCTTCAAGATAATAATTTTTTCAACCCTCCTCCTCCTCCTCTTCCTCTGCCCTCTGAGAGACAATCATCAATCTGAAACTTTTTTTTTTTTTTTTTTTTTTTTACATCTATTCATCCCCCAATTCTCTGCCACCCCCTCCTCCAACACGGAGGTCAGTGAACTCTCATCAGGTTGCTTGCAGCTTACACAGCTCAGGGTCAGAGGTGCTGCACTTAACAGGTAGCCTGGCGGAGAGCAGCTTTGTGACGAGGGTACAGTCATGACAGGCTGCAGAAAATGAAGGCGAAACGTATATATACGGCGGCCGAGAGGAAAACTCGCCAACTTTGGCAAATACTTCCCTGTAAATATAGAACATGCAACAAAACATCAGAAAATGCTGTGATCGTGGACACATGGACCGTGCACTGACCTTACGACGACGAAGCAATGGGTGGCAAGGATCTCACACCCAGAGTTAGCGATGAGAAAAAATAGTTTCGTTCACCCGCTAGCAAACCGACGACTCTTTTCGCGCAGTAATTTTTTTTTTCCTGACCGCAAAAAAGAGGAGCTCCTTTGCGGAAAATTACGTGTGCGACCGTTTAACAAGACTAGGACCAAGGACTTATTCACTTACGTGTGTCCCAGTTAAAACCGGAGTCTCGCGTAAACCTACTTCCCACACCTGAAGATTGACCTGAAAGTGGTGGGCGTGGTCAAGAGCACCTTGTGACAGCCTACAGAAGCTACTCTGGGCTGCGTGTCGGGGATCATGCACGGGGGGGGTACGTACTTTTACTTCATGTCGTACTGCCTCTCAACAGGGGCCGAACTAGCTTGATGCACGCGTCACATAATTGAGATTTGGGAGGTCGGCGGGCCTCCGTGACCCGCGGTTACCAATAACACCCTCCTCTGCGTAGGATGCAGAGACGTTTATTTATCTTTGGAGAAGCTTAACGCACATTATGAGGCTGCTGCTTTGTGTGGTCGCTGCCCACACACTGAGGCTTAGGGCAAAATGCAAGCTCACAATAAACAAAGTGTGTATGGAAATGAGAAACATCAATCCAGAGTTGACTGACAGTAACAAAGAAAATGAGCGCTTCCAGTAGAATACTGTAATTAAAGAGTAGTGTGTTAAAGACCTGAGTTGAGTTTTAATAGATGAGGGTTTTCGGTCTACGTCCCAGCCCTCACCTGTGGCCATGAACTTTGGGTGGTGACCGAATTGCAAGCGTCCGAAATGAGTTTCCTCCGCAGGGCTCGGAGCAGAGCCGCTGCTCCCTCGCCTTGAAAGGAGCCAGTTGAGGTGGTTCGGGCGTCTGACCAGGGTCCTTCCTTTGCAGGCCAGAACACGCTGGAGAGATTACATAGCTCATCTGGCTTGGGAACACCTCAGGACCCCCCCCCCCCCCCCCCCCAGGTGGAGCTGGAAAACGTCGCTGGGGAGAGGGACGCCTGGACTGCCTTGCTGAGCCTGCTGCCACCGCGAGCAGGAGGGTCGTAAAGAACCGCCACGATCACCGGAGCAACGCGCTCAAATGCACGGCAACAAGCGTTCGTGAGGCGGTTTAATCCGCCGCGTTTTTTGTCAACTGCAGCCGACAGCCGTCCTCGGATCAATCCACCGCTGTACACCTCGGCCCCAGATCGCTCCACGTCCACTCTGTGTGCTCTGTTGTTCACGGAAGTCGCTCAGTCACCTATTCATTGTTACTTGGAGGTTTCTTGTGTTTGGTTTGTCGGCCTTTTATTCACTGAACTGAATACTTTGTTTTCACGGAACTGAACCCCCCCCCCTTTTTTCTTCTGGTAGCGAAATATATTCGACTGAGAAATATTTTGAGTCGGATTGCTATTTGTTTTGATGAACTTTGGGTCTGTGGGACTTTGGTGAAAGTCTCGAAATCTATGAAAATTGGGTTTTTGCACTGAACTATTGAGTTTGTGTTGTTTCCTGTGGGTTGACATGATATGATCATCCAATAGGTAGGGTGTACATTTTTAATGTACTACCCTTTGTGAGGTTTGATTTAAACAAAACAAAAAAAACTAAATTACAAACATAACGTGACTGACTAATCATAAATGCCAGGAGAGAGACCGGGCTGGCACCCCTGACCAAATAATACAACTTTAAAAGTACACAGACAATCAAACTGTCACAATGTGCATGTTGCATTGAAAGTGATCTCAGTTGAAATGCAAATCCACACAAAGCAAAGTGTCCACCGGGGAACCCAAGAGATGCTGAGCGGTCTCGTCCAGCAAAGTGCCTTTTTTTTTTTTTTTCTTTTTTGTCCTCTCCCCAGCTTTCAGCAACGTTACTGCTAAATCACCCCATTCCTCAAAGTTGCTTCCTTTTCAAGGGCCTCTTCAGCCTGTGACCACGTAACCCTGCACCTCTGCGAGCATCCGGGTCCACCGGATTTAATGAGTCTCCGTTTCGGCTGAGACCTCAGCGGCCTTCTGCTGCTAATCGGTGAACTCTGCTCCTGCCAGAGCTGCATGTCTGGCCTCGGCGCACAGCCAGAACAAACATTTACACAAAGCGGCGCAATCTGCGGCGAAGTCGGCCCTCTCAGACAAGGCGACAAGACGTCTCCCAGACTGATTAGTGCGTTATGCTTCGAGTGATGAGCGTTGATTATTCTAGTTTTAATTTACCTGCATATGTTACTGATTGCTGCTTCGCGTCGCTGCTTTCTCGTGAGTTGGAGTCTCTGCTGCTGCCGCTGGCTTCACCAAAGTACCGGTCCTGCAGTTTGCATATGTGACACGCTTTTGTTGCTTGTGTGCACAGCCAAACGCATCAGTAATCTAACGGAGCGAGAAGCCCTATCATCAAAGGCAGAACTATGCCCTTGAGGATAACACTCAGCAGGTGATTCTTTTTTTCATTTCAAGCTTGTCTCAAGGTGTTAACACTCGTCTCTATAAACTTTGTGAAGTTGTTTTCATATTTTCATTTTCAGTGTTTCTCAACTATTCACCAGGTACAGAGTGAGCAGACACTTGAAACATTCGCAACGCCAATGGCCCGCCGGAGACTGAGCTCAGAAATGAGCCACCCTTGTGGCAGTTTGTGGCCTTCGTCACGAAGACGTTGGACATTGGTTCACCGCGAAAAATGTTCTCTTGTGAAACCAAACACACCGTTTCAAATGACATTCCGGCCAAACGTAAATCTGACCTTCCTGTAAAGTGCAGTGTCATTCTGGCTCTTCCAGCTGGGTAAGAACCAACAGTTGTAGTGGGAGTTTTTTCCTCCCCGCCTGCCACTGGGGGCAGCGATGGGACCATTCGACTGTTTATCTCTGTTTTACAAGATAGAGCGCGGCACAGAGCTGCTTCCTGAGCTTTCGTATGGGAAGCATATCTTCCACACACAGTGGATGAGACAGTCCTGTACGTCGTGAGTGCGACAGTTGTATAATAATGCTGTGAATGCATATTATCCTACATTTGCCAAGACAAAAGGGACACGTGGTGGAAATTTTCACTGTGCGTTAAAAGCATCAAAAGGTGAATTAAAACAGGAGCAGATCAGAAAATAGGAGGATCATTACTAAAATATGATGCCAGGGACAAATAAAGTCCTGTCTTTAATATGGGGCTTGTTTCAAATAAAGGTGCTGCTTCCCTCTTGATCATGATAGTCTCTGTTGTTATCTGATACACATGCTCCTGGTATTGGATTGTGGCGATTCCCTGATGTCCATCTTTAGACCATCACTGAGTCAACACTTCGCACCGTCAATACAACAGGGATTGAGGTGTCAGAGGGTCCATAATTTTACTCAGGTCGTCAAATTGAATGTAAAAAAAAAAGAAAAAGAAAAATGGTGTGAGTAGTTTATAGTATATTGGCCAATCTGTGTTTTTTTGTTGTTGTTATTGTTTTTTTTTCCAGAGGAGCCAGGAGCAGCAGGGACCGTGAGAGGGTCTTAACCAGGACCAGCATCAATAATGAGGTCACACTTTGCGTATGCGAGTGCGCGCATGAGAAACTGTATTTCCCGCTTGTTTGTGTGTGTGTGTGTGTGTGTGTGTGTGTGTGCGTCTGAGAAAAACAGAAAGTGTGTGCTGGAGAGAGAGAGAGAGAGAGAGAGAGAGGGCTTTGCGGGGTCAGTGTTGTTGTTGTTGTGCTAATACAATTTAGTCCTAATTAGCGGGCTGCCTCTAAGCCTCAAGCGTCCTCTCACAATGCGCGCCACTTCCTAACAATCACTTTCCATGAAAACGAGAATTAGACCACAAACTACAACACGATGACCCAAAGCCTTTGTTGTTGTGCTTTTTTCTTTCTTTCTTTTTTTTTTTTTTGGTTGTTTTTTTTTTCTCCCCCGTTTAATGTTCTTCATGAACATGACATTTCAGCGCAAGACTAACATCCCAAAAGACAAATAGTCAAAAGTGATGAGGTGTCTTGTATCTTTTCTCCGAGAAAGCTTGTCTTGACTTGTTTGGAAACCCCCCCAAGAGTTGACAGACTTGACAGGGACTGCTCCACTGAGACCCTGTCAGACGGTGTGTGTGTGTGTGTGTGTGTGTGTGTGCGCCAGCGAGGGTCACAGAGTTGCCTGCGTGACCCATGGCTTGTTGTATCTTAAAATCGGGGAAAAGAAAAATGACGGAGACGGAGACAGATCGATGACTCTCGCCAAAGTAAAGAAGAAAATATTGCAATTTGTCTCAAAATGTATCTTGGTGACGGTCACAGTTATTAAGGCGCAAGGCATGATGGATGAAAGTCGTGAAGTCCTTTCAATCAGTATCCAAATTGATGGTAACTATAGACACAAAAGCGCCACTTGCATCGTGATACACTGAGATGTATTCAGTGTGAAGTCTTATCCTATAATCTATTGGAAGGGATACTTTTGGGAAATGCACTTGCTTAGCAGTGCTTAGCATTAGCACCGATAGCAAACAGCTAGCCTGCCTCACCCCCAAAAGTTCAAGAATATGCCTACCAACATCTCTAAAGCTGTCTCATAAAGCAAGGTTTTGATATAGATTTCTGTACAGACACGAAGGTGCCCCCCCCCCCCCAATTTCCAGTCTTTATGCTGAGCAGTGCTAATCCCCCGGTTCCTGCTCGAGACGGAATCTTTCTCGGCAAAGTCTCCGAAAGAAAGTGAACAGGGGGATTTCCTAGAATGTTACGCTCTTCCTTTCTGTAGAGCTCGACAGTGAGGTCCCCGGGAAGTAAAATCCCATTCATATTCTGAATCCAGGATTTGGATAATTTGCCACAACGTCGTAACCGTCCAAGGTGGACTCACCGCGAGCTACGAGATCGTGAAACGATGGTACGTGCTCCTGTAGAAGCCACAAGTCCGTATGATAGCAGCCTTGTTTTAAGAAAAAACATGTTTTTATTTGCCACGTCGTGGGGAAGTACTACACTACCCACAATCCTAAAGTGTACCGGTGGTGTCTCTGATCGGCGGAGCTCGCAGTCGCCATGGAAATGTTTTTACTTTTATTTTTCACTTAAATATCGTAAATGTGTATATTTGTATTTTCTATTTCTTATTTTTATATTTTGTGCATACTTTTATTTCTAAATGTATGCCGCTTTCTACCCTTGAATGGGAGCACCGGTGCTGAACAACTCTCCGTCGGAGAGAGAAGATGGCGTATTTCCCTAAACTTTGTGCTTTAACTAATGCCGTCATGCCTCGCCTGTCCAGCAGCAGACGCCTTCAGTGTTTCTCTGAGCTTTGCTTTGCACACCTGTCCTCTATCACCTCATCAACCTGGTGACCTGCTGCCTCTCCACAGCTGCACTGCGTTGGATAATTAGTCTCTGTATAGAAGGGAAGTGCATAATGTGACCCGTTCACTCCCCATCTGCCCAAAACGGGCGACTAGTGGAAGTAAGTTTGTGCTTTTGTGTAAAACCTTTAAATTAACCCACTTTGATCTATCAGTGATTGAGTCTTTGTACCTGGGAAGATTTCAGACGTTCAAACAAACTTTGACTCCACTACTGGTAGTTGCACCTGCGTTTATCTTGTAGTCTTTTCATCCGAACATAAAGCAAATTTTAACCGATTTCCAGAGAAAATCTGCTCAGGAAAATTAGAATCGGTGTATGCTCCCGTCCACTGCTGTTCTTTGAATAAGTGAGCTGGCTCACGGAGACCGACGATCGACGAGAACAGTTGGAGCGCCAGTCGAGTCTTAACTCTTTCCCTTGTCACCTTTTCACGTGCGTCAGGATTTATTCACCAAGTCTCTTTTCATCCCCCTTTTTTATGCCCCTGCGCGGCAATCGCTGTTGTCGGAGGCATTAATGTTTTTGTGTCGTCCGTCCCATTCTCGATAATGCCTTGAGGGAATTTCTTCAAATTTGGCACAGATGTCCACTTGGACTCGAGGATGAACGGACTTGAATTTGGCGGTCAAGGTCACTGACTTCATGTCCATCCCATTCTTGTGAACTCGAAATCTCAGGAACTTCTACGCAAATGTTTTATGGGATACGGCAATGAAGTTATGACTTTTTTTCAACTTCACTGTGACACCATTTTTGGCCATTGTTCAACAGCGTAACCCAGGAACAGAAGAGGAGATGGTGACCGTATTTTGCAGCTGGTCGGACACTGAATAGGTGACACTTTTGACTCAAAGGTCAAAGGTCATTGTGACCTCAAAATAGGTTTTTAGCCATCATTAAAGAATTAATTTGGCAATCTCAGATTTCACGCACGCTGACTGGAACGACAACAACGAGTAAACGATACTTGCACAGTACAGGCTTTCCTCCAACTCAATTCATTCTTGTTTTCAACGTCCCGCCTCGTTCCGAATTTCGAGCTCCCACATGTAAACCGCCAAGGGATCTCACTGTCTGGGAAGATGTTTGAAAATAGGCCCCCCCAAAATCGCCACAGGAATCGTATGGATAGTGCGAATGCGCCACCTACCAAGTGCCCTAAAATATCTCAGCGGCCGAAGTCGCGGTAGCAATGGGTGCTGGATTCGTACGCCATCTCTCACGGTCTTCTCTTGTTGGATGTGCTTTGTTCCCTTATTCCCTTAGCATGACTTGTGCAAGGCAGGGAGGCAGGCAGGGCAGTCAGAAGTCCAGAGGGGTGGGGACGGAGCAAGATTCATTGGTTATCGAGGTATGTTGAGTCTAAAGCCAGAGTTTTCAACGTCACGCAGGTGGCTTTCTTTAACCTGGCTAGATTACCATGGTAACTCATGCTGCAACACCTTACCTGCTCCGGAGGAGGTTATGCTCAGAGTTTGGGATGTAAATTGGCTGCAAAAAAAAGCACCGCTCCGTCACTAATTATTTGACCTGGCGATATTCTCTGAGCGATTTAGCTCCTCAGCTGAGGGAAATACGACATATGCAAAACCTGATGACCTGTACGTCAGTAATGCCGCCGAACGAAGCAGTTGCAGATTTTCTGCCAAGTCCGTTTTACGCTGTTGCTATTGCAGCTAATAGAACACCGATTAGAAAAACGGATTAATCCATTGGTATTTATCACAGATAATCAAATCAATAAAATGGATTTCACTTGGATTTGGCCAAAAACTAAAGTGATTTCCACATATATCCTCCATGATGGGACAGTGTCAGACCTAAATGCACTTCTTGCGTATCATGTTTAAAGAGCTTTAATGTGCGGTTGTCACGGTCATTGTAGAATAAAACATATGAACACATTTATGCGATTAACAATTTCCTGCCAACGTTCCTCTCAGTGTTGCCTTTTGCTCCATTATAACGACCTGTTCCTCGTGACTGAAGTAGACGCCACCTTTTCTCCGGGAACGCACAAAGAGCCTGGTGTAGTAAAACGTGTTAACAAGGAGCCGGCGAACACAAAGCAAGCCTGGCTATGTTGAACTTGCCCCGCAGTGCACACCTCTGGTAATCAGTCAAAGATCCGAACCGGCTGGTCAGGCAAAACAGACAGTAGACTGGCAGAGGGTGAGTGAAACTGGACCCGCGAGTGGGACGCAGGTGAGGAGGTGGGCGGGGAAGCTCGGGTGAGGTGATTTGAAGGGGAGATGGGCGTGGCAGGATCTGGAATGACGGGAGAGTTAGTGACGTTACAAGAGAAATGGTGTGTTAAAGGAGTGCAGCGCTAACTTGGTGAGTGCTCTGTTAAAACAAGCAAATGCAGTGAACATGTGTGTGTTGTCATAATTGTCCTGATGTGACACTGTGGGGGTTGTTAGCTGATTATCCAGGGGGAGTTGTAGCAGCAAATTGTGGTACCGTAAAATACTGTAAAACGTAAAAAAAAAAATATGTGACCCAGTTTTAGCCTCTGATGTATTAACATTACATCCAAGTCACAGAGCTAAGCTTCCATTTGCCAGAAAAGCTCTCATTTAACAGAATTTTCAGAATTTTCAAAAAACTCATACAACTGAAAAAATAGTCCGTCTGCTGCACAATAAAAAGGATTTTCAACCCACTCCCGCCTTTACCACTATTATTATTATTAGTAATAGTAGTTGTAGTAGAAGTATTAAGTTGCTATGGATTCAGTGAGTTCTGCTGCACGCTACAACCTTTGTTTACATTTTAGCAAATTGTGTCCATTAAAAGTATTAGCTGAATTAGCTATTTGCAGCTCCTGTTTGCAGTCTACCCATGAAGAAAGGTGTGATGTTTCTCAGGCAAGTTCTGGGATATTATGGACATTTATTTGTAATACACATCGGAGACATCAGAGTAAGTCACAGCGAATCTAAAAATGTGAGTACAATGTCAGATTTGACAATTAGGACTCAGAGAAGGTTTATGATTTTTACCCAAATTGTGATAATCAGGGGCAAAGGGTTTTAAAGCACCTCCTACAATGACTAACTTCCTGATGCATTTAGAGCATGCACTTGCGTCCCCTTTCACCTCACAGCCTCGGAGTTCGAAAACCACTTGGCCACGTCGATGTCCCTCTCTGTTATTTCATACTTCAGACGAAACAAGAAAGGAGACGTCATTTCCAGCTACCTGGCCGGGAAATAGAGTTTGCAACTTGGATCAAATCTTTTCTCTCGTGCAGCAGACAAACGTTTTTTCATCCGGATGTTTCGAAAGAGTCTTTCTGGAGGATTCTGGAGATGTCTTTGTTAAACGACCTTCCGGCTTTTTCAAAGCACACCAGGTTTTTGTTGCTCCGAAAATCAGATGCTTCTATCTCTGTTTTGTGCCCTCGTTCTCTGTAAATCACCTTGTGACGAAAGCGTTAGTTCAAAGACCTCTGTGAATGAATTTGTCCTACACAGCGAGAATCGGGTCATGTCGTGTGAGGAACGCGTTATGACAGGATATTATGCTGATACCGCATGAGGGTATTTGTATTGAAATGAAAATGCGTTGATTAATCCTGGCAGGAGCAGTAATGCTGAAAAAGAAGGTGGCAGCGTAATGCCCTTGTAAGTCGGGAGAAATAGCGAGACTTGCGTACGTCACAGGTTCAGTGATCACAAAGGCCTGTATTTGGCCAGTTAACCCCTGAACTGAGGTGGCGAGAATCGCGGCAACACTCAACAGCCTGATGCGTACGTTTATTTAGTTACAGAAGACAGATTTTACTGCGGCACGCTGCACCGGTGGGTGTAGGGGATACCAAATGTGCTTCTCTTGCATATCTTCTTTTTTTTTCTTCATTTCCATTTTCATTTGTTCCGTTTTCCTTTCAAACTTCGTCCTCTGTGGTTCATGTTTTCTCCATTTTCAAAATGAGCACAACCAGATTGCATCACATGTTTATTAAGTATAGAACTGATGCACATTTAAAGTGGACTAAATACTATTCAACTGCAGCCCTCACTCGTTACGCGCTTTGTAAACAGTTGTCACTTCTATATTATGTATATTATACAGTCAATTTATCTACCAGCACCTTCAGCAGATACACCCCCAGCGTGTCAGAGAATACTGCTTGTTTTTTCCTGATTTTTGAAACCTAATTTCATATATTTACTGACGTTTTTACGTGAGAACTGGCTAAAACGTCTGTCTCGTGAGTAGACACCTTGTCCAGATGAGTCTGTGATGTCTCGCTTGGGCATGATCAAGTGTCTTAAACTGGGCCGTAGCCACGCCATCGCCGCCCGTGATGACCCTGCCTCCTGCATAGAATTAGAGAGGCAAGGTTCCTTTTGTTTAAAGGAAAAAGGTCAGCCATTTCCCATGTTGCAAGGGGGTGGGGCTAAGGGAGCTGGGCTCAGAATTTTTCAGGCTAGGCCAGCCCCCTTTTCCGTGCCAGCTGGAGAATCCCTCCCAGGCCACCCACCTCTCCAGAGATGGCAGGATGCTTGCTGCCACTAGAAACCGAGGGAGAGTCTTCAACTCCAAAGTCCATCCAGGGCACAGCGAGCACCTCAGTAGAAACTGTAAGATGCCTTGATAGCTACAATGTACAGAGTCGTGACTGTCCAGGTGCAGCTCGCAAACACAGAGGCTATCCTCTCACTATATCAGCTTATGCAGGATTTAGGTGAGGGTTACAGCCCTCAACTTATGGAGAAGCTGAGGCAAGTTGCTTTCATGCTCCTTAGGCTGATAAAAGACTGTTGGCTAGCAAAGCTATGGCTGCGCTGTGGTTGGTAAGGCGCCATTTGTGGTTACCTCAGTCCAGGCTGCAGCAGGAGGACAGAGCCTGTCTGGCGAAGCAGCCTGTAGAGCTGTCGGCCATGTTGCAACAAGCTCAGGAGGGCACGGGGTCGAGGTCCCCAGCAGCCGCCACCTTCCTCCTCACACTAGCGAGAACCCAGCCTGCCACCGCATCACCTCAGCCCATTGCTTGGCCTTGGGCAGCCCTAGGCACAGACCTTTGGGTGGTCTCTGAGTGAAGATACTGTCTCTCCACCTTGAGGTCGCTCAGAATCAGGTGTCGATCCAGGAACACCAGAGCAATCACGCACACCTGTGCCTTACATTCCCGTGTGCGCCAGCACTACTGGTGTGTCTTAAATAATCATCCACTTCATCTGTCAGGTGGGGATATTGCCCATACACACATGTGGAATATGTAGCTGGGTGGAGTGATAGTCTCTTCACTCAGGATAAAGTTCTTATCCTTTTTGAAGTATTGTAAAGCATAAATGTGCATTTTGCCCAGTGCATCCACCCAAGACGTATGTCTCCATTCAAAAACATTCTCAGCCAGTAAATGTTGGATTTGTTAATACAAGCAATACATATCCAAAACTGACGGGACTGAGTTTTAACAAGCAGCGTTTGTTCCTCTTCTATGCTGAGGGTTTACAGTGACCACTGCACACTACCCTAAACTCAGCCAACAGCACTGAGCGTTCCAGTTTGCGTCGAAAGCTGGCTGACCACGACATTAACAAAGCCACGTTGTGATTTGTGCAGCTGCGTAGGTCGCGCACTTACTGTAGCTGCAGATGCACAACTCAACCCTGTGTCTTTTAATGAATCTGATATTTAGTCAAATGCATAAAAGAGTGTTTGTGCAAAGTGACAATGAGTATCTGTGTGTGTCGTGGAGGGACTTCAAATTCCACGCAATTCTACATTTATGCAAAAAGTCTGCTTCATGTATCCATCTTAAACAGATTCCACAGGCTCCTACAACTACATGTGAATACAGGTCAATGTGGGGGAAAAAGTGGCAACACTTCACGTTAAACCCACGACCGTGGACCTCGATGCTGCTGCTGCTGCTGCTGCTGGTGGGGGAGACGATGTGAACAGCCACAAAACTACTATGACAACAAATACATGTTGAGTGAGGCGTTAAATGCATGAAGCAGGTTGAGACGGGAAGGACGGGAATGGAGAAAGAACACACGGATTTTCTCGCCGTTGCTTTATAATTGTATCACCTTTGTAGGTGCATTCATGTTTGCTTTTAAATGTACACGTTTTAGCGGCATAAAAATGGACTGGTGTGTGCGTTAAATACAAATCATTCGTTTGCGTATTGACACTTCTGCCTGCTCCAGCACTTGCTGGACCTGTCAGTGAAAGGGCAAAAGTCACATTTTACCAATTGTGCCGCATCGATGAGGTTCTCCTACAACGCAGAGCAGCTGCCATTGTGCATGTACAAGTGCCTCAGTCATTCTAATGTCAGAAAGATAAACAGGAATTTTAGTTCATAGCGCCAACGCTGAAACATATTTCGCAAATTGCTTCATAATAAAGGATCAAAGTAAATGAAAATGACAGAACTGATCATGATTGACATTTTACAAAGGCTGCAAAAACATTGTACAATCGGTGAAATTGGCAAACATCCAAACAAACAATGTCTTATTATGTAGAGTCCGTCTCTTATTTCCCACCGTCATCATATGTATTACAGAAAACAACCCTCGGCAGGGTGTCAAAGATAAAGCAGCAGCAGACAGAGCTCTTTGTGGTGACGACAGAAGTCAAAGGTTCATTGTGGTTTGATGTTTTCTGTGACTCTTTTTATATAAAAACAGCATTATATATATATATATATATATATATATATATATATATATATATGACAAGAAACAACACCATGTAGTCTATGTACTTTCTCCAGCCCGGGCACCTGAACCGGGATGGAGGATGTGGAGACGCCCACACCCACAGCTCGTGTGCAAAGTCTGCAGGGGCGAGGGGAGCCCAGGCCTAGGCCTCCTCCTCCCTGCCTGTTGATGTGCGCTGCGGTCCTGGAGTCTACGACCTCGCCCGGAAATTGTGTGACCTGACCCAGCGGCAACCTGCTCCTCTCTTGGTTTGCGCTGAAGACCTAGGCCCTGAATGTTGCTCCAGGAGCATGGACCCCGCTCTTCCGCCCGTCCCCGTTTACCTCAAACACACAACTGTTGCCGCCATTGGAGGTGCAAACCACATCACTTCCTGTGCGCCAGCTGCCGTTCCCTGGAAAAAGATATGACGTCATTGCAATCAGCACTACAGAGGAGCAGAGCACCGTTCACATGCAGCTGAGGAGCCTTTTGTTTATCGTGTGTAACGTGACCGGGGGAATACTTGTCATTGACGGGGGAACGTAGCGGTGAGCAGAGCCTTTCTGACTACACTGACAGGACAGACCATCCGATCTGACTGCAGGCGCCTCCCCCTGTCGTCTCCAAACACATCTCCTGGCTCATTTACACTTCTAAAGAAAGCCTACCGGCATTAAAGAGGCACCTCTTGTGTGTGTAGGTGAGTGCAGGTTCGTGGTGTGCGAGGATTAATTACGGGAAGATATATGTTTGCGCCCTCAAGGTTCATTTCATGAGCAGGAAACACAGCGTTTTATGATTCTCCCAGCACCCATTTTCATTTAAGGCGCAGAATTGATGTGGGACAATTTTTTGCAGCAGATAAACTGTGATGGCCCGCTGTGTGTGTGTGTGTGTGTGTGTGTGTGTGTGTGACCTAGCAGCATGGAGGCAGCAGGGAAACACACACACATACACCCACGCTCCTGTGTTTGAATAAAGGAGGACAGAAATAGATCTTCAGGTATCATGAACTCGCTGAGGAGACAACAGGGTCGTGTCTGAGGATCTCTTTATCCATCACAGACTCTCTCAGAGGGGCGGTTTATAAAAAATAAAAATAAAAATGAGCAAGGGATATGGAGAGGAAGAGGAGGAGGAGGAGGAGTGAAGGGAGGTAAACAAGGACTGTCACCAAACAGCTCGAGAGCTCTTTGTCACTTTGAGAAAGAGAGCAAACAGCTCCTGCAGAGAGAGGGAGGAGGTGTGTGTGTGTGTGTGTGTGTGTGTGTGTATGTGTGTGTCAGCGAGTCTGAATGTATCTTTGTACCTGCGATTGAAAGGGATGGTAGGAATTGTGGGAAGCCGTGGGAGGTTACTAGGAGTGTTGCATCATGGGAGGTTGGGTCAAACAGAGTTCAGTGTTGAGCAAGTTGACCCAGAAGCATTGTCAGGATAAAACACACACACACACACACACACACAGGATAATGGCTGAGTCCAAAATTTAGCATCTCGGGGGCATAATGCCCGTGGTGCCTTAAAGCGCTGTCTAAAACCTTTAAACACACACAGACACACACACACACAAACAAACAAGCACTACACGCATACAGTCGATGAGCTTATCTGTCTATTTGTTTGCCAAGAGTGGAGATAAAGTGGAGGGACAAAGAACACCAGACACTGTAAATCCATTTATGTGTGAGAGAAGCTGTGTGTACGTGTGTGTGTGTGTGTGTGTGTGTGTGTGTGTGTGTGTATGAAGTTAACAACTGATTCAGCTGAAGCTAATTCAGACTGAGCTCCTCACTGTTCAACGTCAATCCTTCAGCCAAATGACACGTACTGCATCCAGGGTGCTTCCTGCAGCGCTGGTTTGACACGTGAGGCAGACGGAGCCACGGCTCTTGTTCTTCCATTAGTGCTTATGTGCGTTTCACAGCTGACGTCTTAACTTTGCTGGTCGGTTGATTTGCATCTGCCATGTGGATGGAGTCGCTCAGAGCGTCTCTCGGCCAGCCTCCACTTCAGCTCAAGATCGCGCGTAAGGCCGCCGCTCTGCTCACAGAGCGTCCACCCGACCCACTGTGGCTCGAGGTGCTGCGCGAAAGAATAAATGATGATTTGCCGAAGCCACTTCCAACCATGTAACAGCCTCTGCAACAGCGTCTTGTTGTGGTCCCAGGTAGTGCGGTGTCAGTCTGTTGGTCTAATCAGTCCATCTCGACAGCAGTGGGATTTTAGACAGTCATGGTCCCCAGAGGATGAATTTCTAGTGTGATCCCACGATGTTTCGTGTAGTGTTGTAGTGAACTCGAATAACATCTGAACCCTTGTCAAGATCATTGTGCTAGCGTGCTTCCTGGCCTTGATCCACGACTGCCATTGCTATGTGTCATGGTCCTGGACAGCCACAAAGCCCCGACATGTCGCTCACTTGAGCTCATAGAATTCCTGGTAAAAATACGAGAGGTCATGTTTTCGAACTCGAGTGACCAGAGGCTATATTGCAGCAATACTACTGACTAAAACCTTAGTATGGATTATGTATCTTGTGGCCAATGGCAGCAGCAGGAAGAATAAAACACCTTTCTTGGTCGGAGTAAATTGTGTTGTTGTTTTTCTGGTTACTTTGCACTCAACGAAGATTTTTCCCCACCTGGAACTCTATCTCTAAGATTTCTTTCAATGCAATGTATCTGTGCACATGTTAACATCCTAAACATTTCATGCTCGGCATCAACATCCTACGCTGCTAACCGTATGCATGTGAACGTGCTAACATTAGCGTCTGGAGTTATTGGAATTCAAAGCACTTTGCAAAGTAGGCTCGCCTACTAAAGACAACTAACTAACTAGCTAACTAGTAGTAGTAGTAGAATCCAGACCATAGGCTTTATATAAAGATGGACGACGCGTCTCCACTTCCTCCCACCGTACAGAAATGAAGCCAAACTCTCTACTATTGTTTTGCCCCACTAGTGATGAAAATGTGAGAAGTTATCTCTCCATCCAACATCTGGTTAAGCGTGCCAGCGGATTGCTTAGTTGCGTCACGTCACATTAAAGTGTTAACATCATCAGCATACTGGTTTTAAAATAAAACTGAAAGCTTGAAATAGAGTTGTTGCAGGGGGTGACGTATCTTTGTGGGCAAACCCTGAAGTTAGCGTCGCCCCTGGTTCCCCTCGACTAAAAGCCAATGGGATTGTTCCACGGGATTTTGGATTATTGCAGAAAATAAGCTCCGTGGCAAAACAATACTCTCACGTATTGTTCGGGAAGATCATCTTCACTAATGAACACCACTTTCCCAGACCGGAAGTGTAAAAAGGCTGACTCATTTCCGGGTTTTAGGACTCACTCCCCCAGCACTCTAATGCATATATATATATATGCCTTTGTCTTCTTGAGTAACTCTACCTTTCTGTGTTTCCACATCCTGTTCCACACCGGGTCATGCAGGTTACTCTCAGTTCTCAGTGAGGTCACAGGCTGAATCAGGGACATACATGATGCTCCATATGGTTGTATGGAGACAACACATATGTAACCTTTGTATGTGTAAAAACATGAACAGCTGGAACACATTAAATTAAACTGTTCATGTCCTCACTTCTGGTTGTTCTTGAACTACATGCGTTGTTTTGGCATTTTTGGTAGAACAACATACAAGAAATCTGTTCTCTGGTCGCTTCAAATATTTCCAGTTGTTCAAAACTGCACTTTTACACATTAAATAACAAAACATACTAACAGTAAGTGACTTTTTTGTTGTTGTCTTTTCTGCATGTTATTTATATCCTGCAAATACACATATCAACCCTCCACAACTCCATCTGTTGCTCCCATGGCAGGAAAAGGAATCCACTTTAGATGTTCATTGTTTTGCAGCTGCTGGTAGGGAAAGTATATGTTGTCTCTGGGTTGCAGAGAGAGGACGGCAGCTTTTTTTTTTTTTCCCAACCATATTTCCATGTGCCTGCAGCCATACTTGAATTAAACTCCCCGCATGGAGAATTGTCTTGTGAAAATAGGCTTTACTTCCATTAAGCTTTAACAGACAAAGCAACAACAACCACTGGTAGGGAGCATGTGGCTGCATCCACAATCACCCCTCAAAGTGTGCACGGCCTTGGAAGACAGTTTGGCGAATCAGGTGGGAAATTTCAAATTGCATATTGTCTAACACTTCAAAGGTCAAGTTATGCGTAACCGAGATAATGCGCACTCATAAGTAATGGCCATGTTACATGGTCATTATCCACAGTTTCTCACCGATTGTTTTGGTGAGAGTCTGTCTCAAATGGTAATGAGGCTAGAAACATGTAATTCAAATTATTGTCACAGATTGCTGTTTACTTCAGAATCCCATAAGAATGAAACGGATCACATGAAGCAGCATTTTATTCAGAGACACTTAAAAACGCAATCATTTTCTGCAGTTTGTCATCTCTTTTTTTTTTTTCTTTTTTTCTCAAAATCACAAGTTTAAGGAGTAAGTTAGCACTGGATACATTTTTATGGAGTTAGGAAATCATATATATGCATATGTGATTTGCAAAGACATAGAGAGACTGGAAGCGTGCGAATGAAAGTGGGAGCATTACTGTGTGTTCAGACAGAACGTAAGTCAACGGAAAGACACGAGGACGTGTCCCCGCGAGTTGAAAATGTTTCAGCTTGAGCAAAAAAAAAAAACGTATCCTATGGCTTTATGAACCTGCTTCATTCATGTCAGAAGTTAGAGGAAAGAGAGGCTGGAGGGAAACAACAGAACAGCTCTGGGATCAGTAAGAGGCTGAGCTGAACACAAACGCACCACAGACCACAGACACAGAAGATACACAAAAAAGTGAAGCCGAAACATCTCGATCGCCCCCCCCCCCCCCCCCCCCCATGGCAGTACATGTCAAATACATTTGTTCCCCAAAGATGCTTTCTGTCATTTCAGGTCATTCAAAGGTCACGTTTGTTCAAGTGTTCGCGTTTTTTCCGATCGGTTTGGTTTTAATTAGTTATTAGTTGCATTGACTGTGGTGCGGGTGCATGGGTGACAAAATGGGTTGCGTGAAGGGTTCTTCCCTCCTACGGTTTTGCCTCTGCACACCTGGCCAATCGCTGTGCTCGTCGGATCCTCGGTCTTTGGAATGGCACAGTATTTGACGCTTGCATGAATTTTACAAAAGATGTTATTGTGGAGGCAAAGGGCGGGGGCTGTGTTTCGGGGTTTCAGTGCACTTTCATTTCTGAAGTCGCATGTTCAAACTGAAACAGCTGAAGTTGCCGTTTTTAACATTATGGGCTGTGGACAGTCTTCTAGCCCTCCAGTTGCCGTCCGGGCTGTGCGTCCTTTGGGACTTGGGCGTGATGTTCATCAGTGGGACGGCCGACACCTGTGCTGGCTGCTCCTCAGCTGTATAAGCTACAGTGCCAAGAAAAAGAAAGTGAACCCTATGGAGAAGTACCTACATTATTGCATAATACATCCGTAAAATGCGGTCCGATCTTCATCAAAGTCGCCATAATAGGCAAATTCACTCTGTGTAAACTGATATTGGTATTTTCATTACATAATCTCAACATTAAGGCTTTAATAGACAACAATATTTCAAACCGTTACTTTACTGATGCATGGGTTAAAAGTATTCAATAACCATGACATTTCATCCTCATCAATTATTGCCATAATGAAAATATTCAGCTGTAAAAACTTATAGCGTCCCGGTCCGAGCTTATGATGGAGAACATGAGATGATGTCCATATTGAAATCTAACAGTTTTGGTTTTCATTGTTTTAATTGACTCGGCCTGTCACTCCCACCAATTTCTAGTGCATGAAATTGCGCCCATGTGGCCAGTGTTAATTGGTAGCCCATTAACAGGCATGCAGGGCCTATGAAAGATTTGGATTTAGAAAGCCTTTAGGTAGGTTTAGGAAAAGAAACCGAGGTCCAAATGGGTTTGGAAAAGTGGTCTGCCGGGTGAATAACCTTTGCTTGTCCCACTGAGCCATCCAGCACATGATAAGTAGCTACTGTGTGACGTGACAATTCTTGCTTTTCGGCTTTGGGGGAATCCGGAATCAGTAATCAATCGATAATTTCGCCCGCGCTTATTTTGTGCGCCAAGTAAGAACATTTCTGCACACATATTAGTGAATGAGGCCCGTTGTTATGCGAGAGCTTAACAGACTATATTTTGTTGCAGAAAAAGCTTAACAAACGAATAGCCCCTCACAACATCACCCTTAAAGAGAAGCATGGAGGAGGGTGATGCTCCTGGGCCTGAGCAACCATTGCTCACTGAGAAAACAATGAATTTTTACAAGGTTAAGTTTGAGGGTAGCTGCCAGTCATCACAAAAACGCCCCTAAACACAGTGAAACTGCAAAAATGGCTCAGACATAGGAAAAAGTCATGTTTCGGAACTAACTAAATGATGCACAAATGCAAAGGCTGCGACATTTTATCAAGAACATTACAGCCTTAATCTCGAAACCTCAGATTTCTCCCCCCTCCCTGTAGAGTTGCCTCGACTCTCTGTTGTAAGAAACTAAGTGGACACAGAACTATTGCGGCAAGATAACAATTATCTTTGTGGGTTTAATCAAGGCCAACGGCATCATCCTACATGCAGGAGATGGTGGTGGTGGTGTGTAGTGTATATACTGTGTATATGTGTGTAATCAGGAGCAGTACAGTAATGTTCCCCAGCACGCAGCTGTTAAGTGACAACAAAAGGCCTGTCGCTGTGATTAATGACAAGGGAAGTGTCCCTGCGCGCTTCCTGCGCGCAGCGCCGTACAGCAGCGGCTCTGAATGGAGCCTCGCGCACTTGCAGACCCGCCGTGCACGTCTGTTGGTCTCTTTCAGGTCTCATTCCACACGTTACAACCTCCACTTATCTCCGACCTTGCACACTCTTATAGTGGCTTTCCTTCTCTCCCGCTGGGCTTGCCCACCAAGCCCGATGTGGTTTTTAGTTTTTTTTTGCGGCGCCACGGCTGGAGGAAAGACAAAAGGTGTCCCAACGTGACGTTTTCACCAAGGCGCCTTAAAGACGACAGGGCTCTGACTTCGTGCCTACCTCCATGTCGGCGAGGGCCCCGGCTGCACTTTTGTTTGCTTGTTTTTGAGGTGAGGGAGACAGGGTGGGGGAGGGGGATTCAGAGAGGGAGAGAGGCTATCGATTAACGTTTCTGATTCTCCCATCGGGCAGCAAGCGCCAAACCCAGCCGGGGTAAAATCACATCAGCCATTTGTGCTAAATTGATGGCTCAACTCTATGGAAAAATCCATACTATAAGGCTTATTCCAACGATTGGGAGGCACCACACAGTAGCGCACCACATGCAGGTAAGAAGAATACAAAGGAAAATAATAAAAGAGTAATGCTGCAGCAGTCTGAACCCTGAATACCTCCAGATTGGATTTCTTTGTTTAACTTAAATTGAAAGTTCATATGTTCCAATTTGGGCGCACACCAGCTTTTATTTTTCCTTAAACAATAACACAGGTTTATTGCAACTTGCTCTGAGGTCTCCCTGCACACTCGGCTGGTAGGAACACAATGATTCATTGCAGTCTTTTCCTTCTGGTCTGTTTTCACGTTCACACTAACTTACTCCCAACAAAGCACGAGCTGCAAACATGAAATCACACGGACTCGGAGGTGAACTCATTCCGTTTTTTTTTTGATGCCACCCTGCATCACTGCGTGGACCTGCGAGGGGGAAGTCAAGCTCCAGAGACTGGCGGCAGGTCATGCTGCATCTGGCTGCATCTCATGTGTTTATTTACATTCTCTGGCATCACGAGTATTATAGACTACGACTGGACCTCACATGTTAAAGACCATAAGGGTCTTCTTTATTGTTGAATTGTTACTTTTGACACATTTAAGTTTAAGCAGCATTTTAATGTGGTTTGCTGGTTGAGGTCATATTGTTTTGTACTGTTTGGTGGTTTCATTGATATTAATGCATCATATTTTTTTTAAAGGCGTCATCTGATTTGTATGTAAAACCCTGCACACCTGCAGTCCACCCACAAAAGGGGGTTTCACTCGTTGCTGTGCCTGACTGACATCTCCCACACCTGTCTGATGATTCTGTTGTGCTTGCCGGAAAGGGGCAGCCCACCCTGTTGTTGTTCCTATTAGTGCACGGAGTTTGGTGAAATCACATAATTCCCCTCATGGCTCCACCCAACGTCCGCCTGACCAGAGGTCTAATCAGACACCCGTGTGCATGTGCATGGCCTTTCATTTTCAAAGTAAATATGAACTATTGAGAAATGAGTCCTTAAACCCGGAAACGAGTCAGCATTTTTACACCTCCGGTCCCCTCGTCTGGAAGTCAATGGGTTTTTTTGAATGGGTTTTTAGTCTGTGGTTAACACAAGCTTAAGAGATTGTCACGTTTTGTCCTACGACATAAAATACGTCATGAATTTTGAGCTCATTTTCTGCAATAATCCAAAATCCCATGGAACAATCCCATTGGCTCTTTGTGGAGGGGAACCAGGGCGATGCGAACTTCAGGGTTTGCCTACAAAAATACGTCACCCCTTCAACACTATATAGCTGTCATATAAATGTATTGGAGTGGACGTGTAAAGTAGCATAAAATGGAAATACTCAAGTAAAGTCCCTCAAATCTGACCTCAAGTACAGTATTTTAATGTATTTAGTTACTTTACACACCTGTTTTAACCCCTCTTCATTTTCTGAAGGAAAATCCTCACACTGGGGCTACTTTTTGTACCATTTGGGTGGTTCCACCAATGAAAAGTTAGGCCACATTCCCATAAATCAGCCCCTCAGTTCAGTACCTCACTTATTTTGACCACCTATATCTAACCTTCCCTTTCTCTCTAAGATCCCTGAGAAAGCAGTCGCCAACCATCTGTGTGACTTTCTACAATAACTTATTTGAGGACTTTCAGTCAGTCATAGCACAGAGACGGCACTGGTGAAAGTTACAAATGACCTTCTAATTGCATCAGACAAAGGACTTGTCTCTGTACTTGTTTTGTTAGATCTTAGTGCTGCATTCGACACCATTGACCATCATGTCCTATTGCAGAGACTGGAACATTCAATTGGCATTAAAGGAACAGCACTAAGCTGGTTTAAGTCGTATTTATCAGATCAATCTCAGTTTGTACATGTTAACGATGAATCCTCCATGTACACCAAAGTCAGTCATGGATTTCCACAAGGTTCTGTGCTTGGACCAATACTATTCATCTTATATATGCTTCCTTTAGGAGATATTATTAGAAAACACTCCATACTTATTGTTATTTATCTTATCTTATTTTTATTTTTATTCTTATTCTTATTTTAGCTTTTATATTCTACTTATTTGTTATCAAAACAATAGCACCTTCAGACCACAGCAAATTCCTTGTAATGTATGTTACTTGGCAATAAACAGTTTCTGATTCTGATTCTGATTCAGATTCATACATTTTCATTGCTATGCGGATGATACCCAGTTATTTCTATTGATCAAGCCAGAAGAACCTCATCGGTTAGCTAAGGTTCAAGCATGTCTTAAGGACATAAAGACCAGGATGACCTGCTATTATGTGATGTTGAACTCGGACAAGACAGAAGTTATTGTTCTTGGCCCTGAACACCTCAGAAACACAGTATCTAAGTCTTTGATCAGGACATGTCCTTTAACTCTCACGTAAAACAAACTTCAAGGACCGCCTTTTTTCTGTCTCAAACAGATGCAGAAAAATTAGTCCATGCATTTGTCACGTCTAGGCTGAATTATTGCAATTCCTTATTATCAGGCTGTCCTAATAAGTCCCTGAGGACTCTCCAGCTGATCCAGAATGGTGCGGCACGTGTACTGACAGGAACTAGGAAAAAAGTTTAGCTTTGCTGCACTGGCTCCCTGTAAAATCCAGAATAGAGTTTGAAATCCTTTGCCTGACCTACAAAGCTCTCACTGGTCAGGCACCATCATATCTTAAAGAGCTCATAGTACCCTATTACCGCAGTAGAGAACTGCGCTCCCAGAATGAAGGGTTTCTTGTGGTTCCTAGAGTCTCCAAAAGCAGAACAGGAGCCAGAGCCTTCAGCTATCAAGCTCCTCTCCTGTGGAATCGGCTCCCAGTTTGGGTCCGGGAAGCAGACCCACTCTCTACTTTTGAGAGTTTTGATAACGCTTATACTTAGGGGCTGGCTCAGGCCTGCCCGGACCAGCCCCCTAGTTATGCTCCTATAGGCCTAGACTGCTGTGGAGACTTCCCATGATGCACTGAGCTTTTACTCCTCTCCCTCTCCATCTTTACACATTCATCTCCCTCCAATGCATGTTGCTAACTTTATATCTTCCCCAGAGTTTCCTTGTGCTTTCTCATCTTGCAGGTTCCTGTGGATCGTGGTCCTGGTACGCCTGGTTATCAAAGCTGTTATTGCTATTATTAGTCATATTTCAGTTATTATTACAGCTGTAACGACTATTATTAGTCGTATTTCCATTATTATCATAGTTGCTATGGCTATTACTGGTGCTGCTGTACATTTCTGCCTGTCTGTCTCTCTCTCTCTCTCTCTCTCTCTCTCTCTCCAACCCAACCCAACCAGTCAAAGCAGAAGACAATAAATGGATAATGTGACCTGTTTATAACTTTTAGGAAATACATGGCTTTCACTGAGAAGCAGGATTTGTCACTTCCTGTTTTCGCTCCGGGCCGCGCGGGCGAATAAAACCCTCTGAATGACCAGAGGACAAAAACAACGCAGCCCCATTGACAAAGAGAAGCTCCTGAAGAGACACACTTTGACGGTGCTCTCGGAAAAGGAACTCTGCACTGCGGCGGCGGCCCGGCGGCAGGCATGCTAAAGAGGCCACGGCGGCGCTCGACGTCCTCTGGCTCTGAGCTGGAAAAGTGCTCCCTGAATGCCGGAGACGACCACAGGGGAAGTGAACTGTCTCATATTGTCCCAGATGGACTCATTATCCGAATAATGAATCTCTCCCTCACACACCCTCTCTCTTTTTCTCGCACACGCGCTGGGTCTCTCCGTCGTCTCTCTCGTGAGCACATCAAACAAAAGACGAGTGAGGGAAAAAAATAAAAAGTACAATGAGACAGACGAGCGGAAAGTTTTTCCTTCTCCGCCTGATTAAAGATGGCGGGGATTTTTCTCCACCAGGTTGATTGCGGTTTGCATCCTTTGAACCACCACAACCGTGGTCAACTTCACAGGCACACACCGGGGCGATCGGTTAAAGACGGCCTCCGATTTAAATTCAGCCAGGGCCAGTTTCTCCTTCTTTATGCAAATTAGTTCAATCAAAGTGGATGTATTTTTTTCAGTATTTCACTGAATGCTTTGCTGCCACTCGGTAGCCAGCGTTTGGCCAGCGTATCACCGCTGGCCACTGACTTTCACTTGGCAGAGGCGCCTTTGGACAGCGTGTTCTGAAGATTCAAAGAACACACACACACGCAGCTACACATCCTGTACATTCACTCACACACACACACACACACATGCACTCTGTGGGAATGAGCCATGCAGGGCGGCAGCGGTACGGCTGCACATAATGCTCACTGTTGTTGTGACTGTTGACAGCTTGGCTGCTGTCGAAAACGCAGTGTGTGTGTGTGTGTGTGTGTCATTTGTGGCGCAATGCTTGTGTGTGTGTGTGTGTGTGTGTGTGTGTTACAGTGCGGAGCAGAAAAGAGTGTGATGATCAACGCAGCGGTGCCGCAGTCCCTCTGTTGGCCCCTGCAAACACCAGGGACTCTGGGCAAAATTAAAACAAGCCAGCTGCAATTATTAGCCGCCTCTCCTCCTCCTCCTCTTCACTGTTACTCCCCCCTCCCTAGACTTTCCTTTTTAAAACAGAGAGATAAAGCCGGGCCTCCAATGACTGTAATCTCGGGCCTCGCTACTTGCCCAAATGGAAACACTGCAGACGGAAGAAAAGGGGAGGGAGGGACTGAGAATGCTAGACATCAAATTTAGAGTTGACCAAAACAGCCTCTGTGCGTTTCTGTAAGTGCATGTTAATATAGGTATGTGAACACCTCATGTGTGAGAGTGTGTGTGTGCATGCATGTGTTAGCCTCAATGGTGGAAAGAACACAAATTAGAATTACCATAATGTAAAAAAAATACTCCATTATAGGACAGTATAGAACTGCTTAGCACAATGAAAAACATTTCCTCAATAAGAAAATGAGAAAATTCAATATACACAGTTTTGCAGTTCGTCCCAAATGAGGCAAAGCTACTTAAAGTCCGTTTGTGAGGTGTATTGTTAAGTCTGCCAAACCCCCCCCCCCCCCCCCCCCGTGCCAATAGACACCTGGAGCATCACCACCCAATATAGCACGCATAGATAAAGCAGCTATAATCTCAAGCAGCAGCTATTGACCGCTCCCCCCAAACAGCGACTGTCCATTTGCAGCTTAGCAACGCGTAACTAGGCACGGCACGCCTGTCAAGCTTTGGGTTTGTCAACATGCTGGAGTGCTGTGCATAAGGGCTGTAATAAGCGGAACGCTCAGTATCTTAAGAGTTTGGAGAGTCACGTCTTTTTTTTAAGCATCTCTGTAGCCGTCATTTTTTTGGGCCCCTTTTCCAGAGGAAAAAAAAAGAAAAAGGTTGGTGACCAGTTTTCAACCAACTCGTCGAGCTAACGTCAAAGAAGCTAGTCCTTTCACATGTTCTGAATGTGGCGCAAAGGGTTTTTAATTTTAATTTTAATCCGATGAAACTGGTTTACTCCAGGGTGGTGTCAGTACACCGTGACATCACTGTTGGGTGTGGCTACAGGTGTTAAATTGCTCTTTAAAGGCATCTTTAAAAGCCCTGGAAATATCGACGTAATTTAAACTGCATTCAAAACTTGCGTACAAAAGTATCGTCAGTAAACTTTACTATAGTAAACGTACTCATTATACGGATACATTATTGTTTTATAACCACTGATGCATTAGTGCGTAAGGACCATTTTAAAGTTGTAGTTAACGTGAGCTGTCAAATACATGTAGCGGAGTAAAAAAGTACAACGTTTGAAATGTAGCGCAGCAGAAGTATAAAGTTGAGGCCTCAAAACTGTACTTTAGCGCCGTAGTTGAGTAAATGTGTGTGTTTGGCTTCCACGGGGTTTTTTGCTCAGAGGGTGGGTGTTCCTAGTCTTAGATGGCGGCCTGCAGCTCTGTCGATCTCACACTGTTTAGGAGAGGCTTATCTGGCACTCCAGCTTTGATATAACACAGACACCCTTCACACACACACACACACACACACACACGTACACACCTAGACGAACCACAAACTCTGCAAAGACAGAAGAAGAAGCAGACAGTGGAAGGAGGGCAGGGCACCGATGCATGGACGACGCCAGGCCAAGATGTCATGGAAGAAATGAAGTGAGATTTCAGACGTAAGGTTTTGGGAGGGGGGGGGGAGAAAAAAAAAAGCAGCAAAAAGGAACAGCGGGTGTGAAGTCAAACTCCCACAGAGGAGCCCCGGCTCCCTGCTCTCCCCCTATTGACTCCCCCCCCCCCTCCTTTCTCTGCCTTTCGCCCTCCTCTTGCTCCGTTCCCCTCTCCTCTCCTCCCTTTGACATGCTGTGTCTCTGTCCCAGCCTCACCCAGCTTAACCCTGTCTTCTTCTCCAGCCTCCTCCTCGCTCTCTCGGCCCTCCCCCTTCATCCGCTCCTCGACCCGTCCCTCACCCTCTCCAGTTTTTCTCCCCCCCTCCTCCCCTCTCATGCCATCACCCTGGAAAGCATTCAGGAGGGCTTATACTGTGCTGCCTCGCAGTCTTCGCTCACTAATGCAAGTGTTCAGCGGATTAAAGGGAGAATGTGTTGACTGCGCCATAAACCATTTCCATGGCTCTTGATCACAAAGTGGGGCTGACTCCTGACTACAGAGGCTGACAAAAAAAACAAAAGAACATGACAACCTTATTACTAATATATATTATACATATATATTCATATACACACATATAAATATACACACCCTAAATATACCCTGGTTCTCGTCCTGGCTCGGGGGGAGACTGAGCCCAGTTCATTAGTTCAGCTTACATAAGTATGCTAACGAGGCACTGATTTTATTGGCCTCATTACACCGCAGGGAATTGGCCCGATAAAACAGCAGTTATGTAAGAGAGGAGAGGACCAGAGTTTAACATCTGGCCCTTTCGTGGCACTGAGCCCATCAGGCACCCGTCACCAGCACCAGGCTGTCTTTAACACCGATAGATAGAGAGACAGAGAGAGTGAGACGTAGAGAGAGAGAGAGAGAGAGACAGATCCCTGGCCAAATCCACTTTTGGCAGGCTTGTGCGTGGGAGGGTGTATGCGTGTGTGTTTTGTGCGATTTTGTTTTTGTCTCCCCTTTTTTTGTGCCTGCCTCTTTGCCAAAGCTGAAATTTCATGGCTGGGGACTATCAGAGGTGATTTCGAGTGCAAAGCTGAATTATTTCTTTTTGTGTCTGATATGAGCGCCTCGGGATGTATGTGTGTGTGTGTGTGTGTGTGTGAGTGTGTGTTTCGGGGCGTGTTTTTGCACCCGGCAGATCTCTGTCCTGAAAAATGTTGTCAGCCGTTTTGTTCTCACTCCGCAGTGTCGATGAGCATAAAGGAGTAGCGTGAGCTCCGACCCCTCGCCTCCATCATGGCCAGCCGAATCAGTGGCCAGCTATAAGAGCTGCTGCCTTTTGTGCCGTGACGGCGATCCTCACCAGATATTATCCGGGGCCTTTTGAATAACTCTGGATAATGTGGAGAGATTCGTTTATAATAACGGTGAATGCAACTTTGACTCCAGCGTTACAGCGAGCCCAGTTTCATCAGAAACGTGCCCTGCAGCTGAGAAAGTAATTACCCGCTAAGGATGAAGCTGCGGCGCGTTTGTTTGCAATAAAGCTAACCCACACATTTGATAGTCGAGCACGGAGCTCAACTGCGAGGTCGTGTGGACCTGAAACGGTTATTCAGCAACACCGTCTCCGACAACCTTCCCGCTGAAGACCCGAACGTCATTTAAATACTCTACTTCTACGTCCACTCCACGATCAAGACTCTGGTCCAGTCTGTTGGTTTCTAATCTGCTGCAGTAATTGATTACACAAAACACAATTTGCTGACAGGAGAACTCCACCATAATATCCACCTTTTGAAATTGTTACGGCTAGCGTGTTAGGAAACAATTGCCTATTAATGTAATGGATATATAAGAAAATATGCACTGAATGTAAAACAACGTGCACCTCCTTAGTGGGTGTTGTCTGAATTCATTTTGTATGGTCAGTGTGTTGCAGTTTAAAGAACATAGGGTGAGCGTTAAAAATGTGTAGGTGTGACAGCGGAAAGTGAAGTGGTTAAGTAGTAGGTTAAATGAATAACGGCAATATGGACAACGCATGCCCATTATGCCGTTTGTTTAAAGGGGACGTGCGCGTGTGTTTCCGATTGCGTAGTTGCTTAAGGGGAAAACGCATTATTTGTTGTTGTAGTTCATCGTGAGAGCTGGCTGCTGAAGGCACAGTGTGTGTTCTCTGCCGTGCGTTGCCTCGAAAGTGAAGTTTGGTGGGCACGCGGCGTAATATCATTTTACATGAACTCCTGAGACAATCTGGCTCCGTAGGGGCTAAATGCCGGGCTAGTCGCTACTGCGTCTGCTGTTTGGTGCTGGGCAGGTGGTGTGCTAAAAAGCTCCCTTACTGTTTGTTCTGCTCCTACCCTGCGATCTTTAAAAGCCGTCCGCTGACCAAATAGCACCGAACATGTCCACGTCTGGTTGATCAGTGGAAGTAAGGAACAGCAGTAAGTTAACACGGCTCGGATCCGGCTGAAAGCACAGGAACATGAGGCTGGTATCTGACAGAACAAACAGGGAGTGAAACTAAACTCCAAACTGTATCCAGGTAGGAGGTCCTCGACCCGGGCCCACAGAAAGACCCTAATAGTGACTAACATGATCATGTATGTGAGCAGAGAGCAGCTGTTCCGCATTTTCTAGCCCCCCCCCCACTGTTTTCTTCACAGCAAAATGTGGTAAAAGCTTCCTGTCAGATGCATTATATGACGGTGGAGAATGAATGCACAGATGATGGAAAGACCCGTACACAAATGATTCACTCCGGGTGGAAACGAGCTAAATATGTTGAAACCAAAATCAGCAGCTATTGTGCGTCTCCGCTTCCTTAATGCTCTGAGGAGAAAGAACACGAGAGCGCGGAAGGAAAATACAAAAAAAAATGTATTAATTAAACCGACTGATGTTATTAGAAGGCTCTTTTCTTTTTTTTTTTAAATCAATTTGTCTGAGCCATCACACAGACGTATCCAAACACACAGCTGGTGCGCGATATTACCATCTTAATTAAAAGATCTGCGCCGTCAGTCGGATAACACGTCCATTAGCTGCTTGGAGACAGAACACACAGAAGAAAAAAACAAAACAAAACACTGCAGCACTTACATTCGCAAAGCTAACCGCGGTCTGCTTGTGGGATGGAGTGAGTGATCTCTTACAGATCCTGCTACTACCAAAAGACGCTGCTCTGCTCCTGCTCTCTGCTTTGCGTGTCTGGCTTTTAATGTGATATCATTGTGTAGTGCAGTGAAGATGAAACTGTGGCTGCTTGTGTCGAGGCTTAGCCGGCCCACTGGCTTGTTTAGTGGAGAGTATAGTCATCACTGGGCCACTACAGGTATTCTTGATATAATAGCGCAGCTGCATTAGACCTGTGTTGTCATACTTGAAGGAGCTGTCCCTAAATGCCTCAGAGGTCTTTGCATATTTATATTTCCTCTGTTTTAAATACACAAATCAACACCTTCCTTTTGTTCAGTGGAAAGTAGCTGGAGCTGAACAGCCCAGGCCTGGTATTTGCTGACAGGTACAGTATGGTGGAGCTCTGGGGAAACCGCCTCTTATTGCAGCGGTAACAGTGACCTTTAAAACATCCCCATCAGGCACCCTGGGTGTTCTTGGTAAAACATCTGTTACCGTAGCTCCAAGCCACCCCCACCGCCACCAGAACCACAACTCAAGAGTCCCGCTCTGCTCCCGTCCGTTCTGCTCTAAAAGCCTTGCACAACTTTTTTTTTATTTTTTTTTCCAGGAAACTGCAGGATTTTGCATAATACATAGCATGACAGGGGCCGTACTCTTCTTTACTGTCTGCTGGACTGGGGTGGTTTGTGTTTCTGTTGAAGAAGGATTCAGCAACGGGAGCGCCTGCTGTTCCCGAACCCATATTTTTGTCCACTGCTGATAAGCTTGATTTTTCAGTATCGGCTGAACATCTCTCCACAGAATGCAGCCAGTTTGTTTACAGTGTAAAATCAGGATTATGGACCATGAGACTTTCGGCCCACTGGCCTCGCTGTGACTCTGTCCGCATACAGGGCTGAACAAAAACAGGCTTTGTCCCAGAAACGCAATTTGGAACGGTGCTGTCAGCCCCCCCCCCCACCCCCCCTTCCCTTTGGCCACTGTTAGAAAGATCAAAACAACTGCACCGAGGCTTAGCGTCAAATGCTGTGGCAAGTTTCGACTCCAAATATACAGAAATATACAGCGCTGTGCTGTTTGTGGAAAGCTCTGAAACTTCAGTGTGACACGCACTCGGCCATGTTGGAATGACCACATTGGGCAAAAGGGGGTCATCGAGTAAGTGAGATCAGTGCAGAATTGCAATCGATTTTCTATTCAAAGGGTAATTCCATTTCAATAATAATTTATTGTCACAGCTGTGGCCATTATCTCCATCTTTGATAGCATGCAATCGCATTTATGTGTTTATTTGGATCCCCATTAGCCACTACCAAGGCAGCAACTACGACTAAACTACTCCTAAAAAAGCAAAAAAAAACAACAACAAAAACAGCCACCATAGAACTACTAATGACAATAACAACAACCTGCGCTGTATCTAAAGTCAGTAAAACATGTAACACAGCTCGATAATGTCATGCAATAGTGGATGAAAGAAACCCATTGTTGCCTTTCGTTTCTGTCGCCTTTCAATAATAAACCACCAAAACACGCAGCCCCTCTGTTTCGACTCCTCGTGTTATTGCCGTGGCGGCCAAAAGCTCTTGAATGATTATGAACGTTGCTGACACAGATCACCCAAAGCCTTCTCCCTTCCCTCGACCAGCGGGTGGATTTCATGCCAGTTTAAATTCTGAATTTGTGCTAATTCAATAGGGCTAATGGGTTAGGTTGTAAACAAGCCGGTTAGCTAAGCACATCAGATGTTGTTGCTTTCACCAGAGGTAAAGTTACTCAGAAATGCCATCAACTGGCATGTCGGTGGTACTGCACAGTTTGAAACCGTTTTGCTGTTTTACTGAGCCTTCGTTCTATCGAAACATTTACTGATGGTTAACAACAAAAAAAAACACATGTTGAGCCTCCTGTTGCTCTTCTATGAATACATTCTAGAAGAAAAAAGAAGGGCTCTCCATGCTTTGGCTGATGGAAGCAGAAAGTATAGTAGCGGCCGTGGAGACTGACGTGACATGGCTGCACTGTAACCACCGATGTGAAGAAGTCAATTCACTTGAGGAAAACGTCTAAACATCATGATTATGAGAAGAAGAAGAAGAAGAAGAAGAAGAAGAAGATGTGACGTTATCAGGAACGTCCTTTTTCTATGAATTCTACACAGGTTGACAATTGTTTCTCCAGCGTACTGCTAAGGCCGCATTCAGACCAAATCCGACAGAGGGTTGTGCGGCGGTGTGCAAGTGACGTGGTCCATTTGTGTGACGTTATGTTGTGAACTTTAACGCCCCCCCTACCACCACCACCACCAATCCAGAAGGTGACGGTAAGAAGAAGAAGAAGAAGAAGAAGACCTTTAACCCCTGACCCCTATGCTGGTAAAAGGTAAAGAAGGTTCTTCTTCTCGTGGGCGTCTTCTGGTCTGATCGGCGGCCTACATGATTGGCCATTCTCCGAAAGTCGAATCCCCGCCTCAACTTTTCACACACCCAAAGTGAACGGGGGGGGGTTGGTCTGGATCCCACCCGACACTCCAGAGAGTAAGTCACACAAGTTCTACGAGGGTGTGTGCAATTTGCGTCAACCTGGTTCAAGGAGTCAATCCCCCATCCAGCAGGTTCTTCGCAGTTCTTCAAGCACCCAGCACAGGTCCCAAACACATCTACAATACAACAATTTAAAAAGAATTCACTTCACAGGAGCCTGATGGCCAAATCGACGTGGTGGCTTGCGTGTGACAACTGACAATATCGGCCTTTTAAACTGGTCAGATGTTGGGATGTTGAAATCCAAGCTACTTGAAAAAGGGTTCTGGATGATTATATGAGTTCTTCATGTTTGCCTCGTGGTGAACCGTTCCCCTCACAAAAGACATTTTATGCTTCTCCCTCCTTTTCATGCAACTTCTTGAGGAGTCGGCCACCAACGCTGGCTCTCCTGGCAGTCATTTTTTTGGCACTTGATCACTATTTCTTCCTTCCTCTGCATCCTGCAAATTATACTTCTAACACCGGCCGAGCTGGGTGTTTTTTTCCCCCCGTGTTCTCCAGGACTCGCAATTATCGATCAAATCAAAAAAAAAAAAAAAAAGCCAGCAGGGAATACACACCCCAGCAGGCAGATTTATCAAAGGTTGGCTGTTAATGAAGTCACACCAGGCAGACGGCGGAGGGGGTGTGTGTGTGTCAAAGTGACTTGCAGGGTTACTACTACAAGAGTAGAAAATCTGGTAAATTAATTGATGCCCTTGTGATTTGCTTTGATAATCGTTTTAATGTCGCCACAATCCTACTTTGGGAAATGCTTCCGGAACATTTACACCGCACCTTTAAAAAAAAATAAAAACAAAAAAAAACAAACAAACATGCTATTGTAAAAGCGTCCGTGCAGACTGAAAGCAAGTGTTTGTGATTCAGTGGGTTTGATCAAAAGACCAAAAGACCTTGTCAGATCAGGACAGCCTCTGGCAGAGTTTCCTGTCTAGCGCTGGTGGACTGGTGAGAGTGTTTTCAGCCTCCCAGTCACGGAATTTGGATGACTTTTACTCCCCCCCCCCGCAAAACACAACAGTCAACATGTGCGCCTCACCGTGTTGTGATTTTCTGTGTTATTTCTGTGCTATGCTACATGCTGGCATGTATGCATATACTGCATATCCTGCATCTGAGTGTGTGTGTGTGTGTGTGTGTGTGTGTGTGTGTGTGTGTTTTCATGTGTGCATGGTGGTAGCGTGAGCAGGAGTGTATGTTTTCAGTGCTTCCGTGACTTGCCAGGAAGCCCCCCTGCTGTGCTGCTGAGTGCCTCCCCTTCAGACGCATTAAAATAAGATGAGTGTGTGTCTGTGTGTGAGTGTGTAGCAGCGCGGGTGTGTGTGTGTGTGTGCGTGTGTGTAGTAGTAGAAGCAGAAAGGGAAGGAGATAGTAAAAGAACAGAGAGAGTTACAGAACAGATTAAAGGATTGCAAACACACATCATGAGGCAATCTCTGTGTGTGCAGTCACACTGCACACATGCAAACATGCCTTTATGAGTATGCGTGTGTGTGTGTGTGTGTGTGTGTGTGTGTGCAGGAATGTGTGTGTTGGAGTCCCTGTGGGCCATTAAACTAAGATGAGTGCCATGCTGGATAGCAGAGAGGCAGAGATAGCGGAGGAAGAGGGACGAGGAGGAGGAGGAGGAGGAGGAGGAGGAGATGTGTACATGGTGAGTAATTGGCTCTTAAGTGCAGCACGCGTCTTTACCCAAGAGCCTCTCCTCTCCGCTCTTCTCATGGCTGCTGTTTGTTGGGCTGCAAACTCCGTCCACTTATCTCCTCCACCAGCAATCACTACAACCTTAAACACACACACACACACACTCTTTATCATTGACTCGCATGTTTTCTTCTATTCTGTCTGGCTCTCCAGTCTCACTCCAGTCGGCCTCCTTTCTCCCTCTTCCCTGTCTCTCTCTCTCTCTCTCTCTCTCTCTCTCTCACACACACACACACACACACACACACACAAACAAATGCCGATCGTACCAATCGTTTTGATTTTCACCTCTCAGATTCTTCCTTCATTTTCGCACATTGTGGTGTAAGAAAAGCATCCAATTCATTTGAATCAGCGGATTTCACTTTGTTTATTGGGGGAGCACTCCACCGATTCTTACACATGGGGAGTACAACGTCCCGCCACTGAGGGAATAACCCTGATTATGTCATTATCTCTATTAGAGACCACAAATGGGGGATGCGGGCGTTGAAGCATGTGGGTGTCTGAAGAATAGACCCTTTTTATTTTTATTTCATTTTTTTAAATGTAAATAAACCTGATTTACAATTAATCCATAGATATGCAAAACCATGATGTTTTTTTTTACAAAACAATTGTGCAATAGCATGTACGTTCATACTTTCATTGTCACACTGTTTATACACGAGTATTGTGTATATGCTGGGCCTGTGCTGTCTGCCCACGTGTCTTTTTCACTACTACCACCAGGGGTCACTAAAGTGAGACCATGTTAAATCCTACACACAAGGGCTTTAAAAGTTCCACCCTGCTGCTCTGTCAGATGTTGTTTCTGTGATGCACGGAAACCTCACACCTTTACCTTTGCACTGCCTGTTCATGACAGCTTTAGACACCTACTTGAGTATTTTCAAAGGTTTGCGAGTTTCATCATTAACCAGATTTTAACCAGATCTCTCCTATCCTACATTCTGAATGTGTACTAGTGCAGGCACGGCAAATGGATGAGCTAGATGCTTAAATATAACTTCCATCTGATGCAACTCCACCAATGTAGGTCACCTGACAACATGACAAGATGACTTATCTGCCCACAAGTGGCTGATTACGAGCAGGCGTAGGTGGCACCCGGCGGCCTGGCCACATTCCGTCTGGCTCGAACCTAAACCTGGCTGTCCTGCGGCATTATGGATTTGAATCTGGTCCATGACCTTTTTTTCACGTCATCCCCTCCCTCCGTCTCCCATCATTCTGTCTCCCGCTGTCTAATGAAGCAAGCATGGAATAAAACTGCTGCTCAGAGAGCTGTTTAAAGACAATTTAGTGCACGTCTGCTCTATTCAAAAGAACAGAAATAAACTTTCAGCATACTCCCCAGATTCATACGAGGTGGGATTACTGCATGTACAAACGAAGAACAGTAAATATCTGTTTCCAAATCTGTAGCTCACCTGAGCACAGTATGTTACTTGCAAGCCTGAACTTTATCTAGTTATTTTTCTTCAGCAGGCACAGTACACTTTAAAGTTTGTCCCCATAGGTGCCCTTAAATAACATCTGGCTAGCACTGTTAGCATTTGTTCCAAAAACCAGGGGACCCAGCAAGCTGCACACCGGCTCCAGCTCTCTCCTCCTGTGTGCGTGAGAAGCATCTGGTGAGTGAAATGAACCAATTAAAATCCAAAGAAATCGGCCTATTGCCTTTCGGACCGTGTGTGTCAGGGTCGCCATTCAAAGCATGCTGCCACGTGGATGTGGCGAAACGAACGCGGGTGCGTGTTTGTGCTGCAGCCTCCGCGTCTCGTGGTTGTCAAACCTTTGCGTTTACAACATCACGACACACCAGAGGCACGCATGATTGAAGAGAAAAGCGAATGGCACATGCAAGGCTAATTCAACCCATCTAAAAGTCCTATCATCCCTCTGTCCCTTCCCGGTTCCCCAGTTGGTAATAAGCGCTCCAGACTCCCAACTTAAAGTATTCATGGAGGAGAGATAAGCCCCTCTGCTCTGAGGGGGGAAGAAAAAAAAAAGAAAAAAGAAAAAAAAAAACCTCCCGCAATGATAAACAGCTGCTGGAGAAAAAATAATATTCCTCAACAGAGTGAGAGAAAAGGCTTATGTTTATGATTTCTCAAAACAACTTTATTTCTGACCTCTCCATAATCCCCAGAAAGTCTTTCAATTAGAGAATGGCTGAGATTCCCCCTATTACTGAGCGCCCTGCTCCCAGACAGACTGGGGAGAGCGGGAGATAATTGGCCAATAAAAATGTAAATAGGGTGGTGGAGCAAACCAGCATGTGATGTGGAAAGGGGGGGGGGGGGTTTGGTGAGGGAGGGAGGGGCGGTTTTGGGATAATCCACTGTGACAGGTTGTGTTGGTTTTGTTGGTTGCTAATTGGAAGCTCATGAGGTTCTTTTCTGCGCAAATACCATAATACCACACAGGCACTGTTATGGATGGGAGCGGAATGAGATGAGGGGTTCCAAAGCCAGAGCAGTTTGGATGGGGCCCCCACCACCACCACCACCGACCTTCAGGATGATGGTTTGGGTAACAGGTGTGGAATGACATGAAAAGAGTTCAGAGCAGGGTTAGACCTGACAGATACGAAGCTTTAATTAAAACTCCAACAGGATTTGATTCACGCGGCGTGTACGTATTTATTGTGGATTTTATCACAGCACAACACTAGTTGTCTACAAGACAGCTTCAGAAATATTTTATGTCCTAGTCCTCGAGTTTTAGCTTCTCTTGAATGGAGTAGTTCCACATTTTGGGAATGCGCTTTGTTTCTGGGGTTTTTTTGTACAACCACAACTTGAACTGCTTGGTTCAAGTCTCACTGCTCTCATCAACATTGTTTCCAGCAGCAGCAGACACCTGATTTTAGCAAAAAGCTCTGACGGGCTGACTGTACCCTGACCGAAGCTTGAAAATGAGCCTAATTCATTACAATTCAAATTAGAAACCAACAGCTAAACCAATGAAAAGTACCTGGTGCTGGCGAGTGGATTTTTCACTCTGCTGCTTCCATTTTTTAAGCTGAGCTAAGCTAATCAACTCCCGGCTCCGTAACTAAAACAATCATAATCGTCTTGTGCCGTTACAAAATAGTGTCGGGGGGGGGGGGGGGGATTGTCCCGGTTTCAAGCTGGGTGTCTCGAGTCCCGACAGATATCTGTAAAACACAAAAATATCCCGGTTTTCATTACAACTAAAATAATAATTACAACATTGTACTTGTTTCCAGCACTTACATAGGCGTTTATCATGCTCTGTCCCACTCATTATTACCTCAAAGTGTCGTCAGGCTGTTGCTAGGCTATGAGTCATAGGCGAGCTTCACGGGCTATGACAGTACCTGTCAGTATGCTAACGGTTAGCTGTCCTGCAGAAGAGAAAGTCTTTTCGTCTTTTCTAAAGAGCTCCAAGGAGGCTTCACTCCTTCTTTCGTGTAGCGCCCGGCAATGAAAATGCTGCGTTCAGGCACCCCGTCCTTTGACTCCCAAAGTGTCAAACTCCAAATTCTGACTAGTTTTTGGATTGACATGATATGATATATAGATTGATGTGTGACGCAGATGATCAAAATCAAAAACAGTAAATATTATTCAAATGGATATCAGTCAAATCTTCATCTAATGAGAAGAAAAAGAAAGATGGAACCAAATCAAAACAAACCCCCAAAACTAGAAACTAGAGAAAAAAGAAAAGAAAAAAAAAGCAGAGGGCAAACAAATCAATTCCAAATCCACTGTCTATTTTCAAAAATGCAAAGTGTATTATTTCCTCATTCATGAAAAGTAGATAGAGCAAAATGGACAAATACAAAATGGAAAAAAACCTTTCAGAAAGACGGGAGCAAATCATTTTTTTTTGCCCTCACCCTTTGGAGTGACATCCCTCGGTAACTGTGTTGTTGGGAAATAATAAGCCGGAGGATTTTGTTTTGTGTGTGTTTGTGTGTGTGTGTGTGTACGTGTGAGTCTGCTCACGTGCAAAATATGCAAATGTGCATGTTGAGGCCTTTGTCAGATGGGAAGAGCTCTTCATTAAGGCGGTGTGCTGGGGGGAAAGCCTTTCCCTTCCCGCTCCAGCCCCCTCTGCTTGTCCGACTTTCATCACTGATTGTTTCATCGTCGTATTTACTCAAACCTTCGCGTCCCGCGGATCTCCCAGCGCGCCACTTTCTATGATAAGTTTCTTAACTCTGGAGAAGTCGGCACGCTTTGAAATCACAGAGAAGGGGGGGGGCGGGGGTCGACGGTTCTCTTTTGGAAAAACAAAAGAAGCGCGTTTAGGGAGATGCAGACAAATAGCTCATAAAAGCAACTTCCACTCCTTCACATATTCCCTTACAAAGCCATCGCAAATCTTCATGTAAGAAGATTTTTTATTTTTTATTTTAATGAAACCAGGACTCGCCTCTCTCTGATGTTACGTTCACATTTCGCCGGGGACTCCAGCGTAACCGGCTGATTTTGACAATGACAATAGCAGCAGCCGAAATGGAGACTAAAAACAAACTCCAACTTAAGAAGGAAGAGCACAAGTGTAAGGGGAAGTCTGAGGGTTCCAGTCACAGCCACTGTGATGCGACCAGAAGCCCGAGAACAAACGAGCGCATGGACCGCAGAGTCGAAGCTGTTTTGATAACAGGGTTAGGGTTAACCCTTTCGACGGTCATTGATGAACTGCCAAGCTCAAACTAGAATATTAGTCACTGCTAACAGTAGAAGGAACGACAAAGACCTTTGAGCTTAATGCTAACATCAGCATGCTAACGTGCTCACAGTGACAATGTTAAAAAAAAAGAGTACAGTAAAAGTGAAAGTAAGAAAAATCGAAATCATCAGTAGTTACTGATGAAGGTATACCTTTAATAGTGCATACAGTGACAGCCTGTCGGTCAAAGTTATTGCACTTTGGAGCGATAAACTCTTCAAAGAGAAAGCCACAGCGATCACAAGTACACGGCAAATCGGGAATGTGCTGAATTTATAAATCCACCACCTTGCCGTTAAAGGAGCTTCACGTGAGAATTCTAGTTTAAAACATTCAAAAGTTAAGGAAGTGAAGAAGTGACAGTTTTGGTGCCGACTGATCCATATTGAATCCATATTTAGGGTGATGATCAGAATCGGGGTTGTAATCCCATGCAAGGAATTTGCCTCCGTATTTTGGTGCACAACGATAAGCGTAGTAAGATTAGATTTAATAAATAATTAACACAAAAGTCCATAAATACAAGCTCAACAATAACAACAATATCAACGTGATCACTTTGCGTCATATCACACTTACACGTACGTTCCAGAACCCACATTTATAATATAGTGTAGGTTATTTTTTTCATGCTTTACAAGCACAAATGCAGCCGTTCATTTCGATGGTAGCAGCTGCTAATTGGAAATGTCCGTATAGCCGATCTCACAGCACAGCTGCTGTCCTTAACCTGTGTTTTTGTTTGTTTTGTCTGACGATTGTTACATAATGATTTTACCTGCCGCTCAGCGGCTCGGCAACAACTGCTCGTCAACATGGGGTTTATGAGCCGCGATCAAACTTCACACTCCTCCAGTTGTCTGACAAGAGAAACAGAAAGAAATATGTCAATGACAACGAGTGGGTTGTGAATTTGGCTGCATTCAAACGCTACAGGTGATCACAGCGCTCTCTCTCTCTCTCTCACTAGTTTTCAGTCAGACACAAATTGGGCACATCATTACAATTAATTTGAAGTCAATTGTCAGTAACAAACACATATACACACACACACACACATATATATACATATAAAAGTGAATGTCACGAGAGCCACGTGTGACGCCCCGGACACGGTGGACTCAAACACACCGTCTCCAGCAGTCCTAAGAGGGTGAAAATAAGACAAAAGCCAAAAACAAAAATACATTTAACATAAGCGATTAAGAAATAAAAACAAACTTACTTACAAAAGGATAGAACATCCTTTCTCTGATTATATATTACCTAAGATGATTTCGGCCCCAAGATTTTTTAAAAGCTCTACATAAGCCTTACAGACCAGGACAGTTTAGTCAATATTCAAAACACACGCACTGCTAGAACTTCAGATCATCATTCAGGTTACCGAATACAGTCACCATTTTGCTGTTCTATATATATATATATATATTGCTAACAATTTCTGAGCCCACGTCAAATACGATCATCTGTTGTTTATCGTAATGGAGCTTTTAGATTAACACAGGCAGCTTGCATTCAATAGCCCCACAGTAAATCCCAGTCTCAGAGAAGAAGTCATAAAGTGTGTCCAGAAACATGCACACTGAGTCGAATCAACACCTAACGTTCTGCTAGAAACGTACAATTCCACTTACTCTTATTCTTGAATGTGAACATTCAGTCATACGGAGGACGTGTTAAAACTATGAGAAACACACGTCATCTCAGCATGCGTTCATGCAAAAAAAAATTTTTTTTATCATGCATTTCTGCCCTGTCACGGGCAAATTTGTATGTCAGAATGGTTTCCTAATGAATTTCTTTGACAAACACATATAGCATTTTCTTTTTGATCACATCTGTATCTAACATGGTTTTGTAATTCCTATGAGAAATATGAGCAACTTTTCGGTCTACTGTAGCACAGAATGACCACCAAGCACTCATAGAGTTGTAAAATAAAATAAAAAAACTACCCATACATAGGAGATTTTTACCCCCCACCTTCATCTACACAGTTGAAGAAATTAATTCAGCAATATTTTCTCAAATAAATAAATTATATATTTTGTGTTGTGTTCTTGATTTAAGTTTTGGTGAAGTATTGCTATTTGAAATTACGGTTATGATTTTAATGTTAATGTCAATAATCACATTACAGCTCAGCAATCACCGTGGCAACATCTACATTAGGCCCATTACTTCCGTATAACCGCAATCTGTATCAATTGAAATAGCTACAGCCATTATTGCTGAAAGCTAATATAAATTACAATTATATCTATATGTGGGCTGAACATTGAGAGTGTGATGTCTGTTTAGTCAAATAACGTTTTTACCGTGGCGTGCATTAAATACACATTGTGCGCAATAAAGAGGAACGACGCCATTCATTTTGTAAGGCAGTCAGCCATTTTAACTGCCATTAAAATTAGCATGCTAGCAGCAAAACTGTTAGCATGCAAGCAAAAGTGCTTGCTCATGGTGGGAACAGTTGGGTCTCTGTAATAACATTAGAAAGAGTCGGTCCAGACCTGCTGTATTTGTAAAGTGAGATGACTTTTGTTGCGATTTGGCGCTATATATAAATACAACTGGATTGAATTGATTAAACTATGAATATGGTGTGCTTTGAGTGTAGCTTGCGCGTGAGAAAGAGTTTTTAGAATGTGATAACATAGCATTTGCAGGCATCTTAATTGCAAAACGCAACTGCTAGCCTGGCGACTGAGTGTAAGTGGGAGGCTGGCAGCCAAAGCATGTCGGTGTGGGCTATTGTTAAGTCACGGAAGCTCAACGTCTGTCGAGTCAGGTGTAGGAAGGACGTGTGTCTGAGTGCAGGGTAGAACTGTCAACCACCTGTACTGTACCTATCACCTTGAAACTCCTCTCCGAAGCTAACTGCTAACGGCTAGATTACCATGGAATCAAATGGAAGCGCTAACACTTATTTACAGCAAACGTTTCACAGGCCGTTGCTTTAATGATTGGGTAGCCTTGACTAAGAAAGCATACACACACACACACACACACACACACACACACACGTGAACGCAGCCATACACAGAGCCTACAGGGAGGGTTAGTTGGTAGGACAGTGTTAATCTGTCCATCTTCTCATCTCATATTTTTTTTTTAGATCTCTTGTTCGGCAGGTTCCCCAGACCCCTGAGAAAAGTCTAACCTCAGCGTGAACCCACATTTCACCTCAAATATGACAGCTTACACTCCCCCCCCCCCCCTCTCATCTCCCCCGCTCTGCTCTCGCTCTGACACACAGCGAGGAAGACAGTCGCGCACGCACACACACACACACACACACACACACACACACACTCACTCTCATCTCAGTTTTCCTCTCATCTCAACACTCACATGCACAGGAAAGTTTGCAACTTCTCTCTTCCTTTCCCACTCTTTCTGTATATCACACACACACACACACACACACACACACACACGGGGGATGGGGGGGGGGGGGGGGCGCTCAACTTTGAGAGGAGACAGTGAGAGGGAAGAGGAGATGGTGCAGGGGGAAGAAAGGGCTGGAGAAATGTAAGATCTGTCACTGTGACCTTTGATGGTGACAAGTGTGAGAGCGCTGCCATACAACTGCTGTCTTTACCTCTGTCTGTGCCCCCCCCCCCCCCACCACCCTCTTTCTCCATTCGTATGAAGAGCGACTCGTGTTTGTTTCGAGATGTGAGAGGAGTCGTTTTTTTGAAGTCTCGCCAAACTAAAGCAATGCATAGTTTATTACAGCTGGCGGTGTATTTTCAGTAGATATTCAACGTGGCTTATGTGCTACTTATTTTTGGGTGTTGCGTAAAAGAGAATTGCACCCGAAAAACAACAAAACGAATATGGATATATATATATTGTTTATTCGTGCAGAAAAATAGTGTTTATTCTAACTGTTCTTCACAGGACATTTGGCTCTCTACACGTTATAGATCAAATAATTATTGTTAGTTGAATACACCACGTCTCAGTTCACGAGGTATAACAAGACAGTTTTAATTAAACAGCATACGTCGGTTTTGTTTCATAACTACAAAGTGTCGTGACACAGCAACTTAAAGTAACAAAATGTTCTTATTAAAGCTGAATGATCATGCCGATGTATGGCAAGTGTTGTTTATCACGCTCACCATCTCAGTTTAATGTGTGAGCACGCACGCACCATGATATCATTTTGCTAATTAGCACTGAACACACTTAATTACGGCAGAGGGGGAAATGTCCTTTGCTGGTGTTTGGTCGTACACCAAAGTATTGCACAAATGGACATATAGATTTTTCTTTTACATGAAAATGGTGTAGATGAAAAGTTAAGGGATCACCAGAGTTATTACAATTCATCCTGGGGGGGGGGGGGGGGGGTTCATTTCTGTGCCAAATATCACGACAGTCACAGCTGTTGAAAGACTTGACTAAAAAATGTCTTCATGGTCAGTTGATCATGATGAAAATGCAAATATAACGGAAAGGAATATGTGATCGCCACGAGGATCTCGTCAAACGGAGGAAATTGTCTCGTCGTAGCAACAAGCTGAAGTTGTTTGGGAAGTTAGCAATACATTGGCGTACGTGACCAACGCACATTCCGAACCATGAGTTTGGTTCATCATTACACTAGTAGAATGCCTACTGACTGCTTCTATTAGCTCACTTACTTACTACGAACAAAATACTTACATTTGAGAGGCTTGAAGAATTTGCACTCATGAGTTTTACATAACAGCGCACTGTCAGATTTGATATGTAGCATTGTGGGCTTTTCCCTGTTATGTTTGTGTGTGTGTGTGTGTGTGTGTGTGTGTGTGTGTGTATCCGCCTGCAGACGCAGAGCTCAAAATAGCTCAAACACAAAGTAGTTAATGAGAGGCTTTCCCTGTCGGATGTGTTGCGGTGTCTCATGCTATTTTAAGAATAAAGCCTTTGTAATAGGCCCGCGCACACAGGCGTCGGCGTTCAGTAATTGATGCTGCGCCTTGTCACCAATTAGTGTTTCTCCCGGTTCTGTCTCATTTCTCTCCATATCTCCTCCTTCCCTTCTAACCCTCGGTGATGTTTTGTCTTCCTCCGGTGGGTTCCTCAAAGTCCAAGTGAGACGCGCGTTCAGGAACATCTCAGGTAAGCAGGTTTTTCACTGTGACAGTTAGATACGATACGTGCGATTGTCCTCACTGCAGTCTGGAGAGAAATCACTGTCCGGAACGTATACGTCACAAAACCCCTTCAAGAAGAGGTTGTGGTCAGTGGTTGGATTACCTCGGCACAGGAGACTACGGTTCACAGCTCGCCCCGTGCCAACAGTCAACACTGATTCCTTACGTCGGCGCGTGAAAGTTCATGCTTGATGAAAACTATCTCGAATCTAAATCTTAAAAACATCAGGGTCCTTTCTGAAGGGTTTGGTGCCCTAGAAGATAGAGATATCCACTGGCGCCCATGAGCAGAACAATCATTTCATTATAATATTTTATATCAACTGTATTATATCACGTAGGACTGGATGTAGACAACATGAAGCAGCAGTATTTAGAGCCGGGATTCGCTGAAAAGACACAAAGCGGCAGCTCACTGCTGCTGCTGTCATATAATTAACTGGAAACTTCCAATTACTGTTTTTATATAGTTTGTGCACAGCTTTAACGGAGCGCGGTGGGGGATTTTTTTGACAGCTGTCATTCCATCGAAATGCCTAATTTCGGGGTGTAGATCATTGTTTATCACAACAGACTATCTTCTCTGTGTCTACTCTCTACTTTTTGTAAAACTTGGTCTATCTTAAAAGTCTATCTCAATGCAACACTCACATGCCATGTGCGCACTACACGCAAATGATGGTTTACAAAACACAAATCCTACTCAAGCAGCAGCCACAGACCCTCGAAGAACTGTTAAAAAACGCATCATGAGCACTGGATAACGTGCTCCTTCATTACCACACAGACCGTCCTGCACTCCCCATGTGTATTAAACCTGAGTAATGGTTGCTGCAGTGGCCAGAAAGAGAAGAGACGGACGGACAAACAATTTGTTGGCTTTTTGGATTTGTTAGCAGTGACGAAAATACAGAATAACGAACCATTTCCAAGTCATTGTGTGGTTTATTTGTGTGTTTTAACTCGACAAGCCTGGTTTTACTTTCTTACAGCACGTAGAAGCACTTGTTTCTGGGACACTGGGAAATAATTAGTTACTTGATTAGCGCGGAACCTCACGTGTGACGCCCCTTTAATAATTTCTGTGTGTTGTTTCTTTAGCTGCTGTCATACATATTTGGGAGCGGCGAAGCGGAACTCTTTCCATGCAGTATATTTTTATCCTGTTTTGAAATTCTGTGCATGCTTTCTTGATCTTTCTCTCAGCCCCCACCCCCCACCCCCCCTGCCAACATACACATTCACATCTCCATCTCCACCTGCACTTCCCAACACACCTGCACTTTCTTGTCTACCTCCAAATGTACACCCTCTGGGGCACACAAAGCCGGCCAGGACCTGGCCATAATGAACCCGTTGTTGCCGGCCTGCTGGCTCCAGAGCCTGGGAATGGAGTCGATGCCTCCATTCCCACTTTGTGACACTCATCCAGGCATACCTGCATGCAAGACAATCTCCTAAGAATGTCCGAGCTTGTCTGAGGGGCTGTTGTTGTTTGCTGCTTTGTCTCATGCCATTCCCAGACTACTGCGAGGCCCCAAGGCCAGACCTGAGGGAGTATTGGCTTGTCGTACAGAAAAGCAGAAATACATTTTTTTCTTTGTTTATCAGGGAATTCTCCTGCTCAGCTTACCTCTCTCCCTTCTCTGTTTTCTTTCAAATTAGTAAAGCAGTGTGTGAGAGAGATCCGGCAGGAAAGGAGAGCAGAAAGGGAGACGGCGTAGCAAATATGACGGACGCTGAAACCTACTGAGGGGGAGGACAAGTGGAAAAGAAACAGAAGGGAGGAGAGCGGGGGGGGTTGAGAAGACGTGAGAAAAGGTGAACAGAGATGGGGAGTCAGTTGGGGATGGAGAGAGAGATGGATGAAGAGTGGAGAAAAGATGGAGAGGGTAGATTTTGTCTCCCCATCAGGGTGCTGTCAGGTTTATAAATAACAGTAATCAATGGCTCAGCTGGCTCTGTCCTCTGCACTAATTGCTTAAAGTGCTTAAAAACCAACTCATGCGCTTTTTTCTCCAGGACAGCATGGTTATAGAGCTGCCACTGTGCTTTTGTCTCCTCCACTGCTGTTTCACATTTGGACCAGTGTGTTTTTGGACACAGCGGTCATGTGATTAGTTGCTTTTGTAAGTTGCACTTACTGTTGTGGTCTGGTGCATACAAAGGACAACTCACACACACACACACACACACACACAGCAGTCATTACTACATTATTACATGAGTACTCAGTAGTTATTACCACATTATTACATGAGTACTTAGCTGTCATTACTACATTATTACGTGAGTACTCAGTAGTTATATCACATTATTATATGAGTACTTAGCTGTCATTATTACATTACTACTCAGTAGTTATTATCACATTATTACATGAGTACTTAGCTGTCATTTTTACATTATTACATGAGAACCCAGTAGTCATTACTACATTAATAAATGAGTACTCAGCAGGCATTACTACATTAATACATGAGTACTTAGCTGTCATAACTACATTATTACATGAGTACTCAGTAGTTATTACCACAATATTACATGAGTACTTAGCTGTCATCATTACATTATTACATGATTACACAGTAGTTATATCACATTATTACATGAGTACTTAGCTGTCATCATTACATTATTACATGATTACACAGTAGTTATATCACATTATTACATGAGAACCCAGTAGTCATTACTACATCATTACATGAATACTGAATACTCAGCTGTCATTACTACATTATTACATGAGTACGCAGTAGTCATTACTAATCAGCAGTCATTACTACATTTATACATGAGTACTTAGCTGTCATTACTACATTATTACATGAGTACTCAGTACTCATGGGTCGGACCACACCCAAATACCAACACATGCTTCATATCTTTTAAGACCTGAATATATTGGGAGATTTTTTTCCCTGTGTGGTTCAGTACCTTCAAACGGTTAAGTGTAATGATGTATCAGCAGCATGAGCGATACTCTTCCCACAAGGACTCTGGACCCCTTGTTTCTCACACTTTTTAGGTTGTTCTGGATAAGGAGGTGGGCTACATGCCTGAAATGTAAATGAGGAAGCGCTCACTCATTAGGTGATATCTGGCTCTGCAGGCATCAGGACAACTCCGTGACATGAAGTTTTTTGTCCAACACTTTCCCCACAAACCGCCTTCCAAATAAGCCTAGTGTGAACTCAGCAGATTCAGTTCATCTTCACACATACCTCCCAACAGCATTTGGGCTAGGGACTTGTCCTATATTCCAGCTCTACTTGGCAGGTATCCACTGTCTTTGGATTAACAAGCACAACTCTGCCCGTGAACAGAATGGAAGAGCCAAGTTTGCTGCAGCACTGAACACTCTTGCTGGAATCACTTCTTCAGCCCTCTGTATCTCTTACTCTTTTACAGCATTTAATACTGTTGGAAAGTGCTACAAGTGTTAGTGCAGCATAGGTAAAGTGGTATGACCTGAAGAGGTATAATAGTATGACTTAAAATGAAAGCAGTTGCATCTATTGTTTATTTTGTTTTAGATTCAGTCTTAGTCCTGAGATCAAAAGTCCATGTTAGTTTTAATCATATTTAGTCAACCTTTAAGTGTTTATTGTAAAGACAATCATTCTTTAGGCCTTATGATGGTTGAACTAGACTGTGTTATAGACTGTGTTTATTATAGTTTGTACACTACCACGAATATTTGGAAAGAAAATATTTGCATACAACACAAGCTAAGTACGAGACAGCTGGCTACTGCCCAGCATATTTTATTCAAGGCCAAAACCAGTTTTCTAAATAAAATGCAGTGTGTTTTAATAACCAGCAGATAGACTACATTTAGCTGCATGGAGCTGTTCAAAACAGACGTGGCCTGACTAACAAATGTCTCTCAGGGAAGGACAGGGAACCCTGGGGCCAGTTGTTCAAAAGTAATACGATCGGATAACGGCTGTCGGATCGGATCAAAGATCGTTCAAAAGGGAATCTGGATTCTGAAAATGTTGTGATTGATCAAAAATACACTTGAATCATATAATTCAAATGCATTTATTTACATTTTGCACTTGATTTGTTTATCTATTACTGTGATAGAGTAAAAATTTTTTTAATTTAATGGTCATTTAAACTGTGAATTATTTACAATGAAACAATCAGTCAGAGATGAAGCAGTCAAAAGGTAGTTTTGAACAATTGGATCCCTCGTCAGATCTGGTCAGTGGTCAGTTTTGTCAATTTGCGTTACAAATGTGTATTTGTGGTTCATATGTTTGTTCAGATTGACTTATTGTGGGTCAGCTGAAAAGTCTTGACAATTTAATATTTGAAATTTAACGATGGAAGAGCATGTTGATATTGTCGTCGTAAAGTGCCCCCCCCCCCTGCTGGCTGTTGCCTGTTCCATTCAGAGCCGTGGTAATCCAGATCAGGGCGGTCCCGATCCAATTTTCTTTGAAAAACTGGTACAAAAATAAGACACTCTGAACCAGATTAAATTTTTTACAGCAACTGGCCCCTGGATATCAGCCTGATCAGCTGAGGACAGACTGAACAAAGCGGAATCTGCACAAGGTCCAGTCGACTCTCATGGCTTAACCTCTGAAACCAGAGATGACACCTCGCCAACAAACACAAACCAAGAATGCAGAGTAGGACGCTGTGGCTCGTTAACATCTATTCTTCTCGTAGATGCGACTGTCGCCCCCCCCGCCGTAGGTACTGATGAGAATGAATGAAACACTGTCCGGAGGCCTGTTTGACAAGAGCAAGTTGCGATCACTTACACACAGTTTGCAAGTATGGTGTTCATTTTGATTAGTGCAGCATGTCACATTCTGCAAAAGTAAACATTCTCATGCTGAAAGTCACTGTTTGTGTGTTGCCAGTTTGGTGAAATGGGCCCCAGAAAGGAAAGATCAATCAATTTTGTCTTCCCCGTCGCAACCATCACTAGATTAACAATAGAAATACGCCGATATGTTACAGTGTGATCTAACAGGAATGTGAGCGTGCACATATTTGATTGGCCAACACAGCACCAAGCTCCACGCGATTGATTTCTTCAGGCATGTGAAGGTAGGTGCTTACTTCCATAGCAAGCGCCCAACAGTGCAATGGCTGCTTTTGTGTTGTATCTGTCCCGCTGTCAAGGATCAAATCAAAATAAAAAAGAACGAAACCCACGGGACATCCCAGAAGTTTAGCGGGCTAAACAACATCTCATGTCCTCCTTCGTCTTTTCTTCCTCTTCCCCTTTATTTGATTGTTTTGCTCCTCTTGCTGTTCCTCTTATTTCCCCACCCTCTCAACCTATCCTAACCCTCCTTCCCTCCACTCTCTCAGACCATTTATCTCTTCTCCCATCTCTCTTCTCTCAAAGGGAAAATGCCACGGAAACAGAGTTTGTTTTTCCTGTGCCCCTGGCAAAGCTGTTTTGTCTTTTAAGACTGGCCTATGGAAGTCTGATGAAGAAACAAGAAAGAAGCGTACTTGCAGCGCAATAGTTTTGAATGACAGCCTTTTTTTCCTGCTATTCCCCGCGTCATTCTTCGTGGAGTCAAACCGAGGACAGATGAATAAAAAACAGGTTTTTGTACGAGACCAACAAAGACATGTACACTGCCTGGGTCCCCTTTGGATTAGCTGGCAGATTTCCTCTAATCAGCTCAAGCCTCCTGTGCCCCGAGAAGTTTGACCAAATCACAAACTGTAACGTTGGTGGGAAATGATGCTTTAGATTTGCTGCAATGAGAGCTCAGTCGCGCGTGAGTGTTCTCAGTGCTGTTTAACATCCAACATGCTGTCTATCTCCAATGAGGCTTGCCAGTTTGGCTCATTCAAGGGTGTGTTTCTCGTGTGTGTGTGTGCATGTGTTCATGCTGGCGTAGCACTAAAATGAAGTGAAACCAACTGTGAAGAGATGACTAGGCATGCCAGGCAAGTGTGTTTTTGGTTTGTGCCTGGCTGGATGGTGGCTTGACGAGCTGTATGTTAACCTTAAGTGCTGCTGAGCAACTTCTCGCGCGTGTGGCAAGCCTTGTTTCGTGTTGCCGATTAGATACAAGCAGGTTTTGAGAGGGTGAAACTTAACAAACAGACCTACTGGGATTTTTATCACGCTGTCACACTGGTGGAAATGTATTTGACCAATATTGGCCTTTCCTTAAATTTCAGGTAGCATCCACTGCTAATTAGATGGAGGTTCGTCACCGACCACGGCAACGTGCAAATTACGTTTTGTTTAATCGTTCACTCTTTATTTATTGGCAGAAGTGGAGCCCAGAGATTCCAGATTTACTGCTGAGAGTTATCCGTCACACAACACAGCATTTATGAGCTTTGTCATTGGAAAAGGCAAGAAGCATACAGGACATCTCCATGATCCAGGGTAAAGAACATTATAGGCCATATAATGCTTTTTTCTTTTTTGAGGGGCAACACGAAACAAGGCGTGCCACACACATAAAAAGTTGCTCAGCAGCACTTCAGGTTAACATACACCTCGTCATACTACCATCCAGCCAGGCACAAACTAAAAACAAAAGGGGAGTGGTGGCCTAAATGATAGAGAGGCAAACGAACTTGAAAGTGAAAAAGCAGCACTTGCCTCCCTCAATACCACTGAGTTCCAGTGGAGTTGTTGGATCAGACTCAGGTTGTACTGGACAGCTTCCCCTAAATAAATAATGATTAAAAAATCAAAAATACTGTACTGTGTTGATTAGATATCATCTGGGGGCGTGGATTGGGTTAGAAACATCAACGTTTATTGTGCAATGCATACATTTTGTATTTTTGAAGTTTGGAGCAAGCTTCAAAATCAATAACAGGTCGTCTGGAGGACATCAAAAGCAGACTGTAACCCTCAATCCTCAACTCCACCTCGTCCTCCTCAACTCCACCATACATAACTGAAATGGAACGTTCTGCAGTGGTTTTGCCGATTACCATACCATTACCACTATGTACAATGTAAGTATATAAGTATCTGTATACATTGTTTTTATTTGTATTCTGTTCAGATTGTGGGTATTTGTATGTGTGTTCTGTGTGTGTAGCATGAAGGGGGCTACAACCTTCATTTCAATGTGCAGCTCCGTGTTGTAGAATGAATGACTACTCAATGCACCTTGGACCTTGAGAAGGCCTGGTTTGCAGTAGAGACGATGGCGTACAAGATGGCATCGTCAGCATAAAATGGAAATGAAATATCATTTGTAGAGTAAATAGTGGGGGAAGACCGGTTCCTTTAAGTAACCCGATTCGCTTCATTCACCCAACACCAGCGAACTGACTCAGGAACAACTCCTTTGGCTCAATGAACTGAGAGTCCGTCGCTGAGTCACGGGTTCTTGGGCTCAAGGGGTGTGTGCAGAATGAACGAGTTCACTCAGAGAGACTCTCTGGGTCGCAAGTTAACCTGGCTCTTGCGCTTTCACCGTACAGAAGCAGGATTTTAGATTCACTCCTGCTTGTGAATCAAGTTCCTCTTTAAGAGTTGTTCAAAAAGAACAATTTGTTTGCGGATCTAACGTCACTAGACCTAACACTGATCCTTGGCGACAGCAGTCTGGACTCCACCTGAAAGATGATTCGAACCAGCTGTAATCAGCTAATTTAACAAAATGTTGTGATCGTCGGTATCAAAAGCCTTGAGCAGATCTACACAGAGTGCAGCTCAGTGTTGTTTTCAATTCGTCTAGACTGACTGCTTCGACCAAAAGACATTATTATCCTCCAGAAAAGCACATAGTTGTGGGTTGACCAGTGATTCTGGGATTTTAGACAGAACACCTTAGATACAGGCCGATAGTTGTAAAAATATGTACAAATGTGTAGATTGTGATCAGTGTTGTTCCCAATAGTCTTGTTTTCTTCCATTGAACCCGCATTTATATAAGTCTTTGATTGGTACCTGATTCATACAGCGAAGTCCAAAATCCGCTAGCAGAGAGGACGCAAGAGGGAATCGCTGATCTGGAGGCAGTTTGTTGCATGAACTCAGAATCACTGCGATGGAATGAGCCGCTGCAGAAACTCTCTTAAAGTTGTAGAGAACTTTACAGTATTATACAGTGTTACCAAAGTTTGGGCCATTGTTTATAATGTATATTGGCATTAAAACAAATCAGCTGTCAGCAACTGTGTAACATGTCTGTTTACTTTCAAAATCCAGACTGGTCTGAACCTTCAGTGGCATCAAAACGCCTCCTGCAGAAATACAAACATTCTAAAAAGATGTAGAAATTATTGAGGGGGATTTGTTACACGCTGTTTGACATCCAAAAGAACACAGGCCTTGTGTTAATTACGGCTCAGTAGGATCATACACCAGAAAATGAGGAGGAATTACTGTTGAAAGATCTGGAATCCCGAGCCAAGTTGTGTCATATAGGCCTCCTCAGAGGACCGGATGGGGCATTCAGAGGAAGGCAAATCAAAACCGAAACTGTGCGGCCCAAGAGCTGATGAACCGCCAGCCAAAACAGATTTTGTTGGGATAAGAACAATTATCTGTGAGGAGATTAGAGAGGACAATTAGCGGCGGAATGGCGCTTTTATTCTGTGACATTAGCGATAACAAAGAAGTCTTGTGGCTGTTTGTTTAGCATAATAAAGGCAGTGCAGAGCGAGCCAAATAACGTGGGCTGGCCAGACAAAAGCAGTCCATCAAAGCCAGGAATGAGACGCAGCAGGAATTCATAACGCGAGTCCCACTGCACACAGATATGTGGTCAAAATCATGTAAACACAAAACATTTCTGTCCTATACATTTCAGTTCTTTATGGTGCGTTCAGGTCCCTCCACTCGAGTCCATCACAAAGCATTCTCACACACTTTCACTCTAGCCACTCTTTCTGCGAGTAAACACATATCCTTTGACTTTTGTATTCAATAAACATTCTTAGCAATTAGAGTACCTTTTTTTTTTTTTACAACAGTATACAACTGGTTGTTGAACCACTATTACGAACTAGTGTCATTCAGAATATCCAATGTAAACAAAAATGTGCATTGATTATAAATGTCGCAGTCACATATGTTAAACATTCACAGCGTGTGGGAGTGGACAGACATGTTAATAACGTCCGGCCTTACAAGGTAGATAATTACTGTTTATTTAGAGTTTACTGACCTGTGTCGAGCAGGTAAAAGCAGTGAGCAATGAGGCCTCTGAAGAAACCCCCCTCACTGATCCCCCAGGAACCACCACTAACGCTCCCTCACAGTAAAATAACAGCATAATAATTACTCTCAAAATCATTACATAAATGTGGTCACATGGTGCGCCACACTTGGGTTGTGACGTTGAAAGGTGTGTTTCTTGTTGTGAGATTCAGATGTTTACTTTCAACGGTTTGGTGAGAAGGTAAAAGGCCCACTTTGCATTCTGCAGAGAGGCGGCTGATCTCAGGCGATACTATTTCTGGCGTACGCCTCAGCTATAAATGGCAACGATCTGCACCTGTAGACCGATACAGGGGGTCAGGAGGCTAATGTCAGCCACAGCTTGTGTCGCTCGACACAGTAAATCTTGTCAAAGGGGATAAACACTATCTCTCAGCGCACTGACAAAACCCGCTTTGTCTCGGAGAACGCGAAAGTCTCATGAAAACTTTATTATTTATCTTCTCCTCCGCCGCTTGTGCCTAAAATGGAGAGAAGGAAAGATTGAGCAACACGGGAAAGGAAGGAGGGTTAGGGCCGAACCGCTGCAATAAAAGTGATGTATGAGACGTCACCCGGTGATTGGCTCAATACATCACCCTCAAACACACACACACACACACACACACACACACACACACACACACACACACACACTGCAGCGCAGTAGTTGGTAGACTCCTGTCTGCCTGTAGGCTAATAGATGTGAGATAAAATAAGAACTTTGTGAATATGGGATGGAGCAATCCTTTTTTTGGGCTGTATTAGCTCCACCAGAATATCCACACACACACACACATATACTCACATGCTGTCACACACACACACACACACACACGAGCACACAGACTGTTTTGCGTTAAATGGAACTTTTCTAAAGCTGGGAGGCACAGGAGCATTTAAATTGAGAATAAGCTGGGGGGGGGGGTGCAACATCATCATCATTTGATTTGTTCTTTGATCACGTGCAACATTTCAGATGCAATTGATGGGACTGTAATGACACTACAAAGCGCCTCACCGCTGCATTTTCAGCTCTCTGAGGGGCCCGACGCTCGCAAAATGAGTGTTGCTGTTTTCATTGCGTTTGCGGGTGCATTCTGCATGTGTTCAGCGCCGGAGTTAGTAAAACAGCAGCTCATTACACACTCGGCTCCTGGACTGCCGCCCTGTATACACACACACACACACGCGCACGCACACCCATAAGTTCAGTTCAGCGGTGGGGTAAACATTTACTCTCCACCTGAGAAGAACTAACTAAAACAATATTATTCATAAACTTGTGACGTCCCCATCTCCATATTTACATTACATTTAATAATTAACACACGAGAAGGCATTAAACACGTTGCTGGGAAAGAAAAAGGAGATGAAGTGATTTAATAGACGAGAGAGAGAGCAGCTCAGGGCGGAGCAGGTGGAGGTGGAGGTGGTGCTGATGCTGCGGAGGCAAATGCAGTCCAATTTAAACGTCTTAACAAAAGAAAGAAAAGTGCAGTCGTAGTATTTGATGGTTCAAGTTCAAATTCAAGTTTTATGAACACAAGTGGAAACTCCTCGTCCCTCATTCATTTGCGTGAATCAGATGCACGTATTGTGTTCGATGGCTGCTAAATGTTTCTTTCTCTATAATAATCCGCTTTCTGTTGCTTACAAGCCTATATTCAGTGTCTCCGTCACTACGGCCTTCGTTGCGGCTCTTCAGAAGTCTCCAGAGGCAGCTCAACTCAACTCGTCCAGGGGAATAAATGATCAACTTCTGTTATTATGCTAATTTCCAGCTCTATATTTTCATTTCGTGATGCCACTAGAGCAGCTTTGCATGATTCACAGTTCAAAAAGTCCTGATTTATCTTCTACCGACCCTTCACCCCCCCCCCCCCCCCCCCCGAAAGCCAGCCAAAAGTTCCTTTACTTTTACATACGTTTACCTCATTATTTGGCAACTTTGGCAACGTTTAGTATGAATATCCGACATTGTAACATCACAATTGCGTCATATGAGGCGCAAAAAGCCCAAATCTGCTCCTTAGAATTAGCACAGATCACAACAGCAAGATTATATTTTGGGCATTTTTGCCTTTAATTGATAGAGACAGACGGGAGAGGTGGGAGATACAGAGGGGACGCAGCCTTTGTACGTGGAACTCCTGCTCTACCTGGCGAGCTGCAGGGCACCCCGACAGCGAATGTATTTTGCACACAAATCCATTGAGTGAATCAGTGTGATCAGAGGAAAAACCCCCCCACCGAGTGAGTTCAGCTTGTACTCGTAAAGTTGTTTAGCATCACTTGCAAAGATGACCTAAAACAAACTATATTTTGTATTCAGTTTAACACGGTGGTGACACGCAAAGACACCTTGACTGTGAGCGAACCTCAGCAACAAAAGCCAATAAATCAGAACAATAATAATAATAATAATAAGTCTTAACAGCTGACTTTTAAAAGGACGGGTGATCAAGTCCAAACTGCTGGGAGGAGGAGGTGCTGAGTGGGGTGTGGGGGGGGGGGGGGGGGGGGTGGAGTGGTGACTCAGGGAGACATTTGCCCTTGACGCTGACAGTGCTGTTGGCCCTGCGCTTGGAGATGTCAGCTCCTCGCGTGTCGATGTGTGTGCGCGCCAGCAGCGTCGCTCGGGTGGAGACACTTAGATGGCAGTCACCATGACAGGGTCAACAAGGAGGGAGAGCACTGACACTGACATCACTCGACCTCTGATGACCGCTCTGTACGCGCACACACACACACACACACACACACACACACACACACACGCTTCTTGTTCAAACACAAAGTTCCACAGGACCAGTCAGCTGATTGGAGGATGTGACAACAGTAACATAGGAAAGGTTCGGGTGACTTATTCTTTTTTATTCCTCCGTCTTCTCGTCGTGAAGAAGGGACATTTAAAGTGGTGGAAAGAAGAGATGGATGAGACTGGAAACTCCGTCACACACAGGACAAGAATATTTCTGTAACTGTATAGCTGTTTAAATCATCAATGACTGTTGTCCGTGTACACGCTCTGACGGTCTTTTTAAAATCATCTGACAGAGTAAAGTTTGGTCTCAGAGCAATTCAGTGGAAGTGGAAGATTTGGTAACGGTTGAGCGTTGTACTTGCGCGTGTTACAGTAGTGATGTGGATGCTGCAGCCACAGCGCACTGTACCACTGTTGTCAGGAGCTGATGCAGCAAGAGGGTGGGTTTGGGTTAAGGGTCCTGCTTACTTTACATAATTTAATTCCACATATTTAAATTCTATTAAAGGCTATTTGTTTGGAACCTTCTGCTTGGTTGCACCGGAGACCCCTGGAGGCTAAAGAGGTCGTCACGGGTCAGCGGGTCGCGCACCCAGTCGGCATACCTGAGAGGGGGCGAAAAAAGGCTTTCAGGGACTCATCTGCCACGCCGGATGGCTGCGTCGAACGCTGGTGGCGGGGAAGAATGGCTGAACAGAATCATTGATAATAAAAATTTTTTTTAAAAAAGACGTAATGAGGTTTGATTTCACTTCCTTTCTGAGTCCCTCGACTACAGGATTCGGGTTTCCCCCCCGCCGACTGGATGGAGGTGAGCTACTGGGACTGAAATGAAGGTTTCATCTCAGCTTTCAGGGGGTGGCAGCTGGGGATCAAACTCTGGAAAGCAAATCACTCACAACATACTGTGCCCCCCCCTATTTCATCAGAGAGATGAATTGAATTGAGATCAATTTAAGATCAGTGTTGTAATCCTGTCACATTAGCGATACTGAGTCACTTGGTCAAATATATCGCTGCATTTGACTTTGTCAATATTGCCCAGCATAGCGCTTCGCGTTCATCGCGGCAGGCGTCCTTGCAGTCGCGCTCTGACTGACCGAGTACACCCGGTTTCACATTAAGCCGAGGAATACGAATGGGCAGATTTTAAAAAAGGTGACAGACTGCGCGCGCTGAGACGCTTCACCCGGCAAACAGCGTGCGCGGACGCCATCATGAGTTATAGAGTGGCGTTATCGTTCTAGATGTTGATGGACTTTATATGGAGTGAGACTGCGAAGACGCTATTAATGTCCTCCTCTTCATTTTTAACCTTGACCTACCTATTGTGCTCCTGAGGTATCCGCCTAACACACACACACACACACACACACACACACACAGAAAAGATGACTTCTGCAGAGGAGGTCATTTATAATTAGTTACACAGCACGACAGTAGTCCTGCTCCACCAAACACAATCAGAGACAGCATACAGCATCCACTGCATGCACATGCAGGCAATCAGTATTCAAGGCAATCAAGTAATCCCATTTTAATAATGCATCTCCTACCGGGGGACAGTGTACAGCAGCGTAGGCTGAATATGAGATAATAAGCCAAAAAAAGAAAGCGGATAAAAAGCAACCCGTTATGCTCACATTTGACTACTGCATTGCACCTTTAACACAACATTGTTTCCCCCCAGCAGCAGCAGCAGCAGCAGCAGCAGTGTGTGTGTGTGTGTGTGTGTGTGTGTGTGTGTGTGTGTGTGGCTGTCAGCCAGCGTGACAGCTCTATACCTCCACGCCAGCCAGCGAGACAGGTTGCCACAGAAAGCCTGGAGAGAGCTGCAGGCTAATGCTCAACAGCAGCAGTCGACACGGGAACTATGGACCTCTTTGTTCCTCCAAGCAAGCCTTGGAAAACTTTGGTTTCCTAGGCCGAGCTCAGGTACTTCTCTCAGAGAGGAGGCTCACACCTGGACATGTTATCAGATTTACGTCTAGGATGAGCCTCATATTTGAAGTGCTTTAAAAATAAATGTGTGTTTGCTGTGTGGTAGACCGTAGACCTCATCCTGGGTGAGTGATATCAGAAATGGATCACACTGTCAATATTGTACACTGGACTGTACAGCTTTTCATGACGGGAGGCTCCGCAAGACGGACACATGCATTTAAAAAAAAAACATAGACCTGAAACCTGTATGGACCCTAAAGAAAGTCCACAAAAATTTGGGCAGATCTAGATACATGGGGCTGCGATACGATTCAGGGACCCAACATTTTAATACATAACGATTCGGTGCGATCTGATACAGTTCTTAACATTTGTTTAATGTAGGCATTCATTTTACATTATAAATTGAAATAAGCCAATTCTATAAAAGCAGCATCGCTTACCATCAAATAGATACTGTATATTTCATAAAAGACCAGGGAATCCCTCAAACAGACTGACAACAAATTCTGTAACGACAAGCAACGTTCAAGATGCGACTTGAGTGTTAGTTGCCTACATGACACGTTTCCTCAAACAGGACTCCGAAGACTCATCAAATAAAAAACTGAACAAAGGCATCTACGAGGACAGCTACGTGTTATCTTGCTGTTTTCAACAGCTGTCGTAACTATGACAACAACAGACGCATTCGGCTGAAGGTCGCCAATTAACAGGGTCACTCGTTAAGCCGAAACACCCACATAGGTTTCACCATGCCGGACCAGACTTCTGTCCAATCTTCCCCCCTTCTTATGAAATACAAACGCCTTCCACACTTCAGATCCTTGCGCAAAAGCTCGGTTTATCCCTTCAGTTCTGAAAGGTCACCTGAGGCCCAGTTCACCCAGTTAAAAGAAACACATCTATGAATGGAGGATGATGAAGAATGGTTTCAATGGTTCATGATGAATGATGTGATTCATACCATGGGGGGTTAGTTGAACTTTTGAGGAGACACAGTGCAGATCACCTGTCAAACCACAACAGGAAAACGAATGAATGACCGGGAGTCCAGGAAAAAGAATCTGCATGCGATCTGTCCAGTTCAGTCAGTCTGAATTGAGAGCCACAGCAGATTGGGGCACGCTCACGACTCACTTCAGGTCCTCGGGTTTATGGGGGGTCTGGTGTGCCCCAAAGACCTCGGACAGTTGAGAAGCTGATGAACTCTTACTTTGATGACATTCTCCTGTTTTGAGGGCATGTGCATTTCATTTGGAGTGCCAAATTTGGCAGTCGCAGTTGAGAACCTCCGACAGTCATGGGATGACTTCTAAAATATAACTTATATCTAGGGCATGACCAGAACAAGTGTGTCAGGCCTCCTGGGGACTGAGACGTACATCGAAGAACACACCGGTCTCTGGGTAAATTTGGGTCGATAAAAGTCTGCTAAAGCGGACTCCCCAGACTCTCGCCCACAGCGCTACTTCCTCGCGTGGTCTCGCGCAGTGGGCGATCTTCCCACTGGCTCCTGCAGGTGTTTCTGGAGCGTCACTCACAAAATAAGGAATAGAGTCATTTGATTTGTGGGAGCAGAGAGATTTCTCCTTGTAATGTTTGATATTGGAGGTGGCGGAAGCATTGTTTAGTTTCAAATGTGCTGTTGTTTGTGTTTATGTGTAGGCTGTGCTTTTTCTTTTTTTTTTACTTTCTTAATAAACAAAGAACCTCCGGAGTAATAAGAGTAATTCTACCTGTTTTTAATTCGACAACGAATTGTCTATATCTATATCATGAAAAAGGACAGAATAAGGCGGCATTCAGAGCGAAAACGGCCAGTCCTCCCATTCACTTTTGAATGTGGGTAATGCGTTTAGGCTGCGGCGGTTAGGACCACAGGGGGGGTTCCGAGAAGAAGAAAAAAAGAAAAGAGATTGAACTTTTGGAGAAACACCACCCGACGTCACGCTGCACATGTCATGTAGGCCGCCGATCAGACCGGAAGACGTCCACTAGAAGAGGGACTGCGTTTGATCTTCCAAATCTTTCACTGAGCCTTCTTTAACGTTTGCTCTCTTGTAGCGTCATCTTGGTCTTCTAGAAGTCAACAACAACAACAACAACAACAAAAAAGACATTTGAAGAGAAGAGTCTGGCCAAAGGCAAACTGATACCTGCCACCCCTCACATAATATAAAGAGTTGGAGCTGCTTCTTTCTTTTAGTAAAATCGCTTAATTTGCACTCCAGCAACTAATTTACACCCTTTGTAGTTCAAAAAGACAGTGACGGTCTTTTATGTCTTACTTTGACCTTGTTGCAATTTGTTTTTTGTTTTTTTTACTTTACTCCTTTTTTATTGCATACTGTGTGTTTCTGAATGATAGTTCTATCTGTGATCAGTTTTACCCGACAGATGAGTCTGTGCCGTGCTGCAAGCCAAATGTCCAATGTGACACAAAATGAGATTGAGCAGGACTCATTCGTGTAGGAAAATTAGGTTTTGTGTGTTTCGTTTTAAAAATGAGCGAAGAAGCCGGTGACTTCCATCTCTTAAATGGAAGGAGTAGAGTAGGAGGTACAAAGGTAACATCAAATGGAAATGCACAGTGTACAAGTACAATACAGAACCAGCCAACAGCATGACAGATCAAACTAGTATCAGCTGAGAGGTCCGTGGCTCTGATGTGCTGCATCTGTGTGAGACGCTGAAAAGCTGTATTTCCCTCTAAAGGATACGTTTCGCCGCCTCTCCATGCATTCTGCAACGGCGCCGCGCGAATATGCCCCCACTGCCTCTTACTGTATTCCATCGTGACGCATCCGTGCCTACATTGGCGTTTCTCAAACGTATGATCAACCTTTTGCAAGCGCTGTGTGAGGTGATTTACTGGGTCAAATGTGTGCCATCGGTCTGATCATCCGACACTGTCACCTTGTGGCAGCGGGAAAAAACTGCACCAAGTGTGCACGTGGGAGCATTAAAAAGTCATCATGACGAGCCTCCCTGTGTGTGTGTGTGTGTGTGTGTGTGTGTTGTAAAGTGATTGTAAAGCCTCCTGGAAGAGCGCCAGCCATGTTGATTTAACCTTTCTCACAGGTTCAGACGGTTTGACAGAAGCTGTTTGTTTTTTTTGTTTGTTTTTTTTGACATCCCACTGGTTAAATAGGCCGTGATGTTGATATTCAGCCTCATGTTTGCTGATCACCAACATGCATCCGTCACCGTTTCGTCGTTCATGCCTGTGTTCGTTCAGCAGCAGCAGCAGCAGCAGCAGCATCCTTTTTGCAGCATATTTTTTGGTGGGGGTTTGTATGTGTGTCACAGAGCCACCCTGTCCTCTCTTTCACCCCGAAAAATCCAGAAATACTCCCTCTTCATCCCGCTCTTCCTCTGACTATACCCCCACCCCCACCCCCCATCTCCCTCTGCCTCTACCCGGCTTTGATCCGCCCCTGCAGCCACGCTGGAAAGATGACAGAGCGAGGAAAGAGAGGGAGGAGAGAAAGAGATGACAGCTCCTCAACAAGTGTGGAGCATCAGGAAAGGGAAAGGGGGGGGGGTTGCTATTCTGATGATGAGCTCCTCACCATAGGAGGGTAGAAGACATATTCAGTATCAAGAGGTGCTGGAGCTGGGTTAAGCATGCACAGGCGCTGGCTGCTCTCTTCACACACACACACACACACACACACACACACACACTGGGTTAACCGCCTCTGTTTACCCGCAGTCTGGATGCCCTGGCTGACACAGATGCTGACTTGTAACACATCCAGTAATAATCGGTCACAGAAAAGTAGATGTTCAGAGGTTGTCGGCAGCTGTATCCTTGACAGAAAACACGACAGAGACCACGACAGACGTACGCGCAGCAGCTTCAACAAATCACATGAAAAGAACCAAATCCAGCAACCCCACACATACAAACACACTGTAGTTTATTTGGACTCAATCCCACACGCACCGCCCTGCTGCCCGCCAAATGTGGATTAATCCGCCGCTGGAAATAGTCCCGAACAAATTCACTATTTCCTCCTGTTTGAGTGGAGTCGTGGTCTCTAATGAAACCCTATTTTTAAAAGATTTACTTTACGAGTGCCGTCGACGGAGGAGGTAAGCCCGACTTTTCCGACTGTGAAAATCATCAGTGCACCCTCACAGCACGGGGCCAGTTGCAAAATGGTTGGCGATGTAGCGACTGATTCTAAAACCATTCTAAACTCATAGCTCTTATTTTTGGTTGAAATTTTGTTCCGAATTGCACATCACTTTTTTTTCTTTATTTAGCACACAAACGAGATAAATTAGACAGACATAGGTGTGACAAAATATATGCATCAACACATGTTTATGTTCGTGGGAGAGCTAACGTATAGATATATCTTATTTGTATGTGTGTCCGTACATGTATGAAAGTGTGTTGTGTATTCATACGTGAGCAAAGTGTGACCAGGAATGTGCAGGTAAGTGTGAGGAGGAGGAGAAAGATTCTTTTTTTTTCTCCTTGTATTGAGTTTTCCTATCGTCATCAGTTCGTGAGTGTGAGAGGGGAAGCGGTGGGTGTTGTAGTCGGCAGCTATCGCCTTTGTTGCTTGAGTTGCTTGTTTTGTCCATTGATGGATCACTAACTGTATTTAAGACACCTGAAATCATTATTGTATGTGCTTGTGGATGGAGCTGCTGAGTCTTTAGGAGTCTGATGTGGTCCTCCATACTGTTCACATATTTGCTATTGAGTTTGATGTATTTTAAAGGCTATAAATGCAGTGGTGTGTGGCATTGGTTTATGCTACATACATTTTTACCTATACAAGTAAACACTCAATGTGAAGAAGACTTTTACTCTGAAAAAAGATATCCACCATGTGATGATACGTTCACTAACTTCGACAAAAATTACAACAACAAAAAAACAAAACCCAAGTCATTATTCAAAATGGTGCCCACAGGGAATCCTAATGCGGTTCAAGCTCATTACTAAACATTAGAGCACTGAAAAGCAAACACAATATTTTTATGGGGTAATTATTTTTGAAGGGCAACTGTAAAGTTATTCCTGTAGTAAAATGAACACACTTTGCAGCCATTTGATTTATTACGATAATGTTCACTTTGCAGATATACAGATATATCGTTAAACGGAACGTCCATACGCTCTGGAAACCAATTGAATTCATTAGAGTTGTGTATTTTTTTTACGTTAAGAGAAAACTTCTATACTGACTATATTTTAGACACAGCAACGTTTCTCTAAAAAGATGTGTTTCACACGGTCAATGTCAGAAAAGACCATAGACACTCAAACTCATCATATGCAGCCCGTGCATGTCTTTTAGGAGAGGGACATATCTGATAAGAGCGCTGACATTGCCCCAAACCATAACGCTATTGATGTGACTTGAAGGCAGCGTTACTGCGTAATTGCAAATCACACGTAGCCTCAGTAATACCCAGTTATCATCCTGACGTGAGGATCAGGAACAACTCATAATCTCAGAGGTTCCCCAGAGGAGAACCCAAACCGTCCTGCCTCCCTTTCCGTCTTATTAATGTGCACCTCTTACCAGGACCGTCTCTAATTTAAATAGATTGCGTTTAGCTAATCAAAACCTTCCCTGTTACACACGTTCAAACAGGATCACGTCTTCTCATGATATTAATGTCTTTCAACGACTTGACTTCCCTCACCCACTAATGTCCTGACACACAGCTGCCTGTCTGATTTTATTTATTTTTAAAGGTCCCATATTGTAGAGAGTGAGACGTCCATGTCTTGTTTGATATATAAAGCAGCTCTGGGTGCTGTATAAATACTGTGAAAGCATCAGAAGGCTCAGTCCACAGAGAAATGAAACACAGCCCCGTATTCAGACACCGCGCCTTTAAACGAGCCGTCGGGACTTCCGTAAGGTTGTGATGTCACAACTATACAGTCACCGCACTCAGCCACGCCCCCCCCCCCCCCCCAGCAGGTCATCTGCTCCAATCACAGCACCACCCACCAAGTACAGGGACGTATTCATCCACCCGCTCAGTCTGTCTGAGTTATTGGAGCGCTCTGCTCAGGAACTACTCTTCAAGTGTTTGGAGGTGGTTCAGTTTGTCTCAAACGGCTTGTTTCAGACAGAGACAGCTGAGGTGCTGCAGAAAGGGCCAAGGACTTTTTTTCCAACTGTGAATCATGCAACGCTGCTCTGGTGGAGTCCCAGAATAAAAATGTAGAGCTGAAATGAGCAGAATATGGGAGCTTTAACATTTTCTTTTTGCTCTGTTCGGTCGAAGAAACAGCAGTGCCTGAGACATCCTTAATGTTTAGTTCCCAATATGGGTCGATCTCCAAAAACACTTAATCCCACACTTCCCATAATGCAACTGCATAAACACCCAGCATCTTTCAAACTCCATGCGCCCAGTTTGCAATGCGGTCTTCCCATTATTTTTTCCGCCGAGGCCCGAGCCAAGTCTCCTCGCACCCTGGCGTGCCCTCTCTTTCTGTCCAAGTGTTCCCGTCTGTGTCACCACTGTCAGCTCGGGTAAATAAACCCCCCCCTAAAAATAAATCTGCAAACAGCAAACATTTAAGAGCCGACAGCGGCAGACATTATGCAACTGTTTTCATCTTCCATTCGTATTTCCACTGTTCCAATCCGATCACACGCGAGCCAAAACATACCACACAACACTGAGGGATGCATTATACTTTCATTTTACGTTTTTGAATCATCTCTGACAACAGTCACCATCATTTTTAACAGCTCGCGGGTGTGTTATTCTCTTGAAGTTTTCTACTTCGACGCCCTCTAAAAGTTTAGAGGAGCTGCTCAACATAACCATGGCCGTGGCAAACCCACTGACAAAGACAGACCACGCCAGAAGAAGATATGGATTTAGAATAGTTTGTCGCACATTATGGACGGAGGAGAAATGGATTAAGGGTTCCGGAGGGAGGGATAAAGAGATGACGGGGTGAGGGGAGCAAATCAGGGTACGTCCAGTAGTGAGAGTGACGCAGCAGGTTATCTGTGCGTCCACAGGCACATATCTGCAGAAGTGACACGCATGTATGCAGTTTTGATCTATTTTTCTACAGCCCCCCCCCCCCTTTCTTCCTGACTGATACCAAGTGCTGGAAAGTAACTCAACATTCAATGTGCACAAGTACGTACAATTTTGAGGTGACGAGGTACTTGTAGTGTGTTACTTAGTGTCATTTTCCCACCACAGCCGATGGGAGTTTCCACACTAACTGACCAGAATCAGTGTGCATCTCAAGCTGGTTTTATAGTTGAGTAGATGATGACGTGTGTGTGTGTGTGTGTGTGTGTGTGTGTGTTTTCAAGCAATCTTCAATGCGCATCAACACATACTGGAGGCAAGCTGAGCCCCAGTAAAGTTGAAGCCAGTGCTGAGATTGTGCTGAATTCTTCTGCCGGTGTGATGTAAGTTCAGGAGTTTTGAAGGATTCATGGAGCTGCTGCAGATCACGTCGGGCCTCCTGCACCCTCCTCCTCTTCCTCCTCCTTCTCTTCCTCCTCCTCCTCCATGCTCTTCTTTACTCCCTGCCAACTGGCATAAAAGGTGCCAGATTAACACACTGGCACACATGCACTGGAGATGTTGGTGCGTACCAAGTATCTGCTTGGGTGTGTGTGTGTGTGTGTGTGTGTGTCAGGATAATTGCCTGGATTTATGGGTGACAGGAACAGTTTACTGTGTCATTTGGATTTTCAGGGACAAGGGTTCACTTACCGGTGAATGTGACAGACAAAGAGCCCGGAAAGACACACACACACACACACACACACACACAAGCTGACTTGGATTGCGTGGGAGTTTCGCGGCTTAGTGTTTGCATGTGGCAGTGATATCTTGTGTATTGAATGTGTGGGATGGAGGAGCGCTACATGTAAGGAGACAGATGCTGGAGCTGGAGCAGTGACACACACACACACACACACAAACAAACAAACAAACACTGACTGGCTCACACACTCACACACACACACACACACACACACACACATGCATGATGCCCAAAATCTGACAAACAGTGCAATGAAGCTGATGTGCTCAGCACTGCTGACTGTCCCACAGATGAACTCCTGCTACCGAGATTCACACTAAACCAACGGGAGTCTGATCAAATACTCTAATTCCCTACTGTTACCCCCCTCCTCCTCCCCCCGCCTAAACACACACACACACGCAGAGACACAAAAACAGAGTATGTGGTGACGGTTGAATACTAATGTTGGACCTATTTACATTTCAAGCTGTACGACTGTCAGCACATCTCTGTTCGGGGAGAGAGCGGGGAATAGTGAAGAACACACAGTTCTCTCCTCGCTCTTAGTTTGATTCCAACCTTTAAACCCACAACACAATGTTGGATACTCTGCATCAAGAGCTGATAATGAGGCTTCAGTCAAACGGGGGGGGGCTGCTGTTTCATCTTTCATTTTGTTTACAAGTCCCGCGTTTACAGCGGGGTTTTTTTTGTTTGTTTGTTTTTTTTCCCTCCGAGAAACCAGCCAAGTTCAGATGTGATGTGTCTCTCTCTCTCTCGCTCTTCCTCTTCTTCATTCCATTCATTTTTGCCTCTGCGTCGCTTCAGACTGACCCACTAAAAGTAGTCAGAACGCTGCCGCGTGAATGGTGCAGCCTTTCACAGTCTAGACCTATTCAGATATCCTCATTAGCCGTCCTTCACACGCGAAGAGAGAGAGAGAAAAAAAAAAGAAAGAAGAAGAAGGTTTTACTTGACAAACGCGACCAATGAAATGAAATCAGAAAGCAAAACGCTGGTGAATAAGACGGTTACTTGGCAGGAATCAGTGGAAGCTCACGTGTGCCCGCGAGACGACGGCCTCGTGGCCAGCGTCAGGGGCTCTGTTGAAATCCAGTCAGGTTGATGGGATGAATTGTACTTGTACTAAAGGTTTGCGTCACCCGAATTGTAAAGAGTATATTTTTCTTTTCTTTCTTGTGAGGGAAAGGATTACAGCAACTTCTGACACATGATATATATATATATATATATATATACACAGTAAGAAGTCTTAAGGCACGGTGGCACAGTGGTTAGCACTGCATGCATACACCTAATACAGGGGCAGTAAGGTAGGCAACTGAATGGAACTTATTTATATAATTTATATATATAAAATATAATATACATACATGCATTTAATTCATTTCTGTGAAGAAGACAACTAAAGTTAAGGGTTATTGTAAAAGTTTGTAGCTTATTTTGTCCGTCATAAAAGGCTTCCAGGCTGCTTGGGCTATTAGAACGTATGTATGATAGTGAAATTATAGTTAATAATAATAAAAAATTATAATACGGACATAGAATTGTGTTCCCTAAAATATAAGGAGAAATCCACAGGAAACAGTCCGTTCAGAAGTTTACCATTGAGGTTCATTGTACAGTTTGTTGTTGTGTGTTGTTATTGTGTTTTTATGCAATGAATAAAATGAAATATACATAAAGATATTTCAAAAGAAGTAGGCTAATCCCCCCCCCCCCTTTTTTTTGTAATTGTATGTACGCTGTGTTAGATGGTGGCGGCACTGACCCCCTTTTCCCCCGCTGCCCCCTCATGAAAACAGATTACCGGAATGATAATAAAAGAAGGAAGAGAAGAAAACTGCTTTCAGGAGAAAAGTACTCGGACCCTTAAAGTGGCTACACTGCAGTATAGAAATACTCCATTACAAGTCATACTCTCACATCAATAATTCGACTTGTGTTATATTATTCTGTATTATTATTATTATTATTATTATTGTGCATTCACACGTAAGCAGCATACTATTTTAACCACCTTATGTATGTACAATTACCTCACTTGGGTTACTTTTCACCGGCTGGTTTAGCAGTTCACTAAACTTTACTGTTTAACAGTTTACTGCATCCAGCAAAATGAACCAAGTACATTTACTCAAGTTATTGTGTTTAATTACAGTTACGAGGTATTTGTACTTCTCTTGAATATTCCAAGTTAGAAGAGTACATTTTGTTGATAATGCTTCTGTACTTTCTACTCAAGTAAAATATTGACTGCAGGACTTACTTTTAAGTATTTTACAGTGTTGCGTATATAGTTTTGCTTGATTCAAATATACGAGTACCTCTACCACGGGTGAAAATGTGTCTTCTGTCTTCTTGTGTCATGTTTCCTGTTAATAGATGTTAGGAGAAAAAGAAAGGACGACAATATGAAATCAATATGCAACATAATGGAGGTGAATGGAAAAATAACATTTAAAATAAAAGAAGTGTTTTTTCCAGAGACACAATTCACATTTCAGACAATTTATATATGAAATATCATACCGTGAAAAAACGAGTATTTGACATGTGGGTTTATATATAAGGGCCAAGCTTGGGAGTGGTTCCCTTGGCCCCAGGACCAGGTCTGTGTGTGGGGGGGGGGGGGGGGGGGGGGGGGGGGGGGGGGGGGGGGGGGGGCTAAATACCTTTGTGACTATATAATACTGCAACTAATGATTATTATTTGCATAACGATTGATCTATTTTTGACCTGCATTTGCTTGGACACGAGCAAATGCACACAATTAATGATAACAGTCATGGGATCATATTTCTCTCAGTTCTAAATGTCATTTTCTTTAAAATCGTGACGGCTGAGGGTTGACAGGAGAATAGACTATAGACCGTCTCATCAAACACTTAATACCATTGCCAGGCTTGTGTGTGTGTGTGTGTGTGTGTGTGTGTGTGTGTGTGTGTGTGTGTGTGTGTGCGTGTGTGCGCAACACTATCTCTCCAAGCACGCACGTGTTTTTACATAAATCACAGAGTTAAGAGTGAAGTTAAGCAGCACAACCTCCTCTCCGTCTATCTCGCTCACACTTCCTGTGTTTCTTGCTCCACTTTATCCACAGCGTGCGCGCCTGCAGCTACTCATCTGAGAACAGAGCAGAGGAAAATGAGGGAATCAACTCCAAAGTGGAGGAGGATGATGTGTAAGAACAATCATTGTGCCAGGAGGCACGATAAGCCTTTGAATAGGAGGTTCATTTGTGGAAGTTCTTAACCCTGTTGCTTTTTCTGTCTCTCTCTCTCTCAGAGCGTCAGCGGGTGTGTTTGCAGACTGTCAAACAATGAGTTCACCGACTGAGGGTGTCACAGCCAGGTCAAGAGACATTTTAATCAAACGTTCACACACACACACACACACACAGAGGTACTGAGTCAAACATTTGGCCAGCAGGCATCCGCCACTAGTGGCTGACTAGAATTAGCAATGTGCTCTGTGCTGGCAAGCAGTTCACTCTTTAGCGGGCCAAATGCAGTCCTGCATTGCCCTCTTCAGGAGGAGCGGGGAACAGTGACGTTGGTCCTGGTCTCGTCGGGTGCCGTCTGACGCAATGATTCGTAACTGTCAAGTGTGTGTGACTGTGGAAGAACCAGGCCAGGGCCGGATTGACCTAATAGGTCCCCTATTGATGCCCCGGGTTCCTCCCACTCTCCTGTATGTGCTATGTTCTGTTTAAGTACAGAGCAGCAGTGGAGACTAAGTACATTTACTTACTGCACTTAAACAATTTTGAGGTACTTGTACTTCATATTTCCGTTGTATGCCACTTTATATGTCAACATACGATGAGCTTGTCACGCGGCAGATGTCTATGAGCTGTGAACTTCTCAGATAGCCCATTTTCTATAACCGCTTGTGCTTTAGAGCAGTGGTTCCCAACCTGGGGGATTTTAAGGGTGTAAGAATTTATGTATATATATAAAATATAATATACATGCATTTAGTTAATTTCTGTGAAGAAGACAACTAAAGTTAAGGGTTATTTTAGAAGTTAATGTCTTTATTTATTCATCATAAAAGGCTTCCAGGCTGCTTGGACTATTAAAACGTATGTGTGATAGTGAAATTAAAAGAAAATCATAAAGCAAAGCATATCTTAAAAATATAAGTGTGATGCGTTGCAATGTCCACAGGAAATAGCCTCTTCAGATTTGTATACACATTGCTTCTTTTACACAAACTTCCTGCAGGCGTTAAGTTCACTATTGAGGTTCATTGTACAGTTAGTTGTTCTGTGCTGTTGTTGGGTTTTTTATGCAGTGAATATAATGAAATATACATAAAGATATTTCAAAAGAGGTAGGCTACCCTTTTTCCCCTTTTTTGTAAATGTGTGTGGGTGGGGGTCGTCAGTGTATATGCAATGGTAAGATTTGAGAAAAAGGTTGGGAACCACTTTTTTTTATATATATATATTTTTTTTATATATATATATATATACACAAGATATAGACTTCTAAAATATCCCTTAACTTTGCTTTAACTTTAACTGCTTATTTATTTGTAATAATAATAATAAGCTACACTGCTGCACTATACTGTATGTTGTTGTACTACTACCTCTCACTTTGTACTATATTACACTTATATTCCATACTATATTCTATATATTTTTTTACCATTTCTTACCATATCGTGTAAATACAATATGTTATACTGTTATACCGCGACTGTCACTCTACTTGAGACGAAACTGCATGCCAGTGTTGTGTGCTGGTCGTGTGTACTGTAATTTTGATTTTATTGACTTTTGTATAATTTATTTTATACAATTCAATTCAATTTTTTTCAATTCAATAGGCTTTATTGGCAGGACATTTGACATGTATTGCCAAAGCACAATTACAATTATAAAAGACAATACAATACAAGACAGCTATTAAATGATAGCTGTGTCTGGTAAACATTAGCCAGTACTATAAATAAACTATAAATGACAAAACCAAACTAAAATGAATAAATAAATAAGAATAAAAAAATACATTTTAAATGATTCCATCTGTACTTGTTCTGTCCTTGAGCTGCAGTAACACAATATACCAAACACGTGACAAAATATAGAAAGCAGACTGACTGTCAGTGTCTCACTATTTGATTTCTATTTGCAGATTTTGTTCCATGCTTTTTCAACGGTGGTCAATTATTATTACTATTATTTTTTTCAGTATTTCAAAGTGAATGGACTGTGTTCTGACCCGGACAAGCTAAAATGATGGGGGACGTAGACAGAAAACCCTATTTCCACAATGTAAAAAACGTTTTGCACTTTTCATTTACATTGAATTATATTATTTAGGCACGTCTCCACAAGTATTAACCAGAAAACGCAGCCCCCTCGTTTACTTGTATTTGTTTACGTGCCGAAGCAGCCAATGTGGCGTCTATGTATATATGGTTAAACCCATAGACATGGAAACGTGAAATGTGTAACAACTGAGATGTCCAGTACATTGCTAATGAAACGGAGTTGTGTTGCGTTAAAGTAGTCAACGCTTCATTAAAAATAAATTGCACCTACACAGGGGTTTCACTCATTGGCTGAGTTAGACCTCATCTGAGGACTGTGTGGGCGGGTACAGGCCGTGTTTGATTGACACGTGTCTGTCCCTCCTGTTAGGGTGGGAAACACTTTTACCATTCTTATTGGTTCATTCGGTGACATTACATAATTTCAGAGTAAGAATGCTGTTCATCCCTCCGGTGGCATTATAGGCACTATGAGCATCTATGACAAGGAGCACTGGCTTCATGCGCTTCGTGGTGCATTTCCCCTTCATTTGTCACCCATCTTTACGTACAACCTCTCAAAAACTAAAACTTACTCTGTGTTAGATAATCAACACTTGCTGAACCTTTCCATTGCTCCACTGTGGGTGAAACTCAACTCTACTGTGGGCTACTGGATGACATTGTAATTGCAGGCATTTTGCCTTGCTGCATTGCAGTTTCATATATCAGCCACAAGGTGGCAGTGCTACACAGGTGAGGAAATGGTGTGATCTCCCAAGTGATCATGTTTTGGCTGTAACTCAATATTTTATCAGTGTAAATCTGCATTTTTACACGTCAACATTTGGATATGAGATGGGGATGTGAGTGAAAAGAAACGGTCATCTGCCGGACAGTGATGGTGCACAAACTGTGCAAACCCCAGATGTGTGATATGAACGTGTCTCTGAGGTTCAAGAACTTTTCCATTGTTGCTGAGGAATGCAGAGCCCGGAACAAAGAACGATCCAGAGGCAACCGTGAAGCCGCAAAGACAGAGGCAAGAGTCACTTCCCTGGTTGCCATGGCAACGTACCTGCTCCTCATTCCAGCATCATCCCTGAACACAGAGACAGGAGTCTGTCTGATGTGGAAGAAGCAAGAGAGAGAGAGAGAGAGAGGCAGAGACGAGGCATGCATTTTAACAGTTTCTCATCACATTACACACAACTCCCAAAATACTGAACAATGTCTCATATTCTGTAGCACACACACAACACACACACACACACACCATGATGGGAATAACTCACATTCCAGACAAGCCCTCAGCACAGCCTACAGTTTGACAGAACCTACCCAAACTCACCACACGAGCGGGTGGACCTGAAATTCAATGAGCCTAAAAAGCAAAGGTTACTTCCACCCAGAGGAATTTTCAGCAAAGGATTGTTGAAGTACAACCGTATTTTTGTAATGATTTAGATTTTACATTTTTTTTTAAATTTAGATTATTTCTTTTATTCTATTGGGAATGTGTTTATTTCATGAAAAAATCATGGGAACGTGTGCATGTGTGTGTGTGTCCCTTTTATTTTGTTATTTTATACATTAACCAAATATTGAACTTTAAATACAGTCAGCTGTAACTGGAGATGTACCTTGTGGGACAGATTCCTTTTAATTTGTGTGTATAAGGTTTGATAGAGAGTTTAACACTTTTATAAACTGGACTACATACTTACATGAGTACTTAGCTGTCATAACTACATTATTACATGAGTACTCAGCAGCCATTACTACATTATTACATGAGTACTCATTATTACATGAGTACTCAGCAGTCATTACTACATTATTACATGAGTATTACATGAGAACTCGATAGTCATTATTACATTATTACATGAGAACTAAGTAGCCATTACAAAATTATTACACGAGTACTCATGGGTCTCTCCACACCCACATACTGGAATAGAGTGATAAGATAAGATAAGATAAACTTTATTTATCCCACAGCGGGGAAATTTACAAGCAGCAAGCAGCAAAGACAGAAAGGGGCAGATCCACCACTTAAAAAGAATGTGGGCCAGGGCCATAAAGTGGAAGCCAATGGCTCCTTCCCTACTTCCTACCCCCTTACTTACATTTTGATCTCAACTACACACCTGTAAAGCTTCGGGATTGCATCTTGCATGGTTGTGACGCGATCGCGTTGACAAAATCCGTCCGCAGACACATAAACACCACAGAGACTCACAAGGTGAAAACAACCGCAGCTACACGCTGTCACCGCTGGTAATAATGAGTGTTTCAAATAACATTATTACCAATAGGTCACCAATTGCACTGCGCACAGAAATTGCTTTACGTTAGGTCTGAACACACCTGAAGTCTAGGGCAGGGGCGTTTTATGGGACACATGGCAGCTTGCGAATGTAAAGTTTGAGGGTCTGACGGTGGAGACAGAAGAAAGCGTCATCCTCTGTATGGCGGCCATTTCAGAACAGCTCTCACTCAGACTGACAAGCTCAGCTCACTAGTGCAAAATGTAGCTCAAATCAGTTCTCCACATACATCTTTTAACTTACTTTTATCAAACGCTGATCTTCGGTGGCTGTGAAACGTTTGCGGCTTGCTCTTTTGCATTGTGGCCGCTTTTTGCAGAACAGGGGTCCACAGCAGTGCACATTTACCAATTTGGCATTAGATTAGGATCTTGCTACCTTGACTTGACTTGGCTTGAGGATAGTTAATGAATGAGCTAAGACTAAGAGCGGTTCTGGTCAGTGGAAGCTCAGGAAGCAAGTGCACTCATTTGTGCAAACCAATGCGCGCTCCTCCTCCCGCTAGCATGTAATGTTCAGCATGCTGTCATGCTAACATTACCATCTTGGAAAATCTTGTCATCAAAATGTTGGTGAAACTGAAAAGCCATGTCAATATTATAGAAGCAGTGAGCCTTTGGCCGCAAGATGAGCAATCGCACATTCAACGTCTTCGTTTCTTAAGCCTGTCACATTCGCAGCTCATGTCCCAGACTAAGCAGCATGGTGACTACTCCGTGTATCAGAAAAACGGACACAAACAGAAATTTCGTCTGAATGTGAGCAGCTCGAAGCCACATTGCATTTATTTGTCGAGAATGTTGGTATGAATGTGGAGAAAAGTATCGAAAAACAAATCCACAGGTGTCCATTTGTGCACCGAAATCCATCTGTTACATCTGTTATGAATGCAAAAAAAATACCACCCTGAACATTTGAATAATATGTATTTTGGTCCTGGAGGATAGCTGTAGCAACACTGTCACACACACACGATAACGGACAAAACCTTTCTGCTGTCACAGCAAATCCAGGTGGTCACCATTTCAAGACGCAGGGTACTGTGCAGTGCCACATATTAATCCTAAAGATCCTGTTAACCCTTTTCCTAATACCAGACCGGTATTAAGCCCAGGTCAGGAGCAGGGTCATGAAGCCAGGCCTGAATGTTGACCCATTCAGACCAGGTTGAAAACACCGGCTTATCCTGGGTCAGAGTAGGTCTGAAAGTGGTAGAGGGTATGGGGGCAGTCATTTAAGGTATAAAATCTATTTTGCGTAATGATTAGAGGGGAAATTAGCATTGTGAAATGTAGCTATAGGTTCTCATTATAGCCTGAAGACTAAAAAACAGGCCTAATCGTATGAAATCTCTCCCTGAAACAAACGGTACAATCCGTGGCTGTAATGTCACAGGCTTCGCAGCTGCAGTGCTTTAGATGTATCTGCCTGCTACCTGCACCTCGTGCTGCAGCAGTCTGCCAGGTGAAACAGAAGAAGGTGAGTCTCAGTATCAGCAGCACCACAGTGGATCTGATTCCTGAAATACATGACATGCTACCATTATATACACATGATGCTGGTGCACGTTATAACCTTTAATTGCTATGTTGCTTCATGGTCTTTTGGGACCCACACTGAATTCAGTGTTTGCATCCAACCTGAGGGCCTCTTTTTGTTTTCTTAACAGTGCTCCTCCAACCGAGCCTGCTAACGGAGGCGGGGAACTATATGCTAAAAGTGTTCAAACGGGCAGCTAAAGTATCCAATGCAAAGGAAACTCGTCGTTCAAATCAGCCAATGGGAGCGGCGGGGCGCCGCGCTGCTCCTCTCAGGGCCCCGGAGGGGCGGGGCTTGCCGTCGAGGACCCACCCCTCAAGGCCGCGGGGTTTGGTTGCGCACAGGCTGCAGTTTCAGTTTGTTTTATTCACCATTTTGAGTAGCTGAAGGTAAAAAAAATTAAGAATATTTGCGTGTAGAGGACAAGTCGCTGCCGTACTTTTATTTTCACGCGCTAGCTCGGACGGTGGAGTTGTGCGTCAACCTCGCTCCCCTCGGTGTTTTGCAGAGCGGGAATCTATATTTCTTTTTTTTCCCCCCTGTGCTTTTTCTTCTCCCCCCTTTCTTACATCCTTAACCTCTACAGTATTCCTGCAAAATGTCAAGACCAGTGAGGTAGGTGTGCTAAATCTGTCCTCTGCTCTCCGTCACTTAATAACGACACCGTGCTGGCAGGCATCGCAAATAACATGCACGCCTCGGCCACGCTGTGTTTTATGAGCTGGGAATTTGTTTATTTCATGAAAAAATAATGGGAACGTGTGCGTGAGTGTGTGTGTGTGTCCCTTCGTGAGTGTGTGCACCCTCTCTTTCTAACATGGATCCCGGCGGTGTGGACTGTTCGCCATGTCTTGTGGAGGTCCGCGCCGCCCGCCGCTGTGTCGTGTCCGTCGTGCTTTTTCTACGGACCCGTGATGTGCATTGTCGGCCGCGTTGTAGGCCAAGCGGAAAATTAGGCGGTGTGATTTAACCCGCTACATTTTACGGCTCGTTTAAAACCAGGCCCGATAACATTTTTCCCTCTCTGACTGAGAATGAGAATATGGCCACCCATTCATCCAGGGGAGGCTCTACCATGCTAACACCCCCCCACCAAAGATGAAAAAAAAAAAAAAAAACCCCACCGGAGGTGGTGTTCGGCCTCGGGATTTGATCTCGTTACCGCGCAGACTAACGTTAGGCATGTCGGTGCCGCGCTCCCCGTTGTGTCGCATTTTAATTGCGTTTAAAGCGCTTTAATCGTTTCACAACAACACAAAATGGAGTATTAGTGGACAAAACGTCGTCGTCGTCGGGGACGGGCAGGCAGAGCAGGTCTACATTTCAGCGCTGGCAGTAAATTAACGCTGCTGGCTGATGTCAGAGGAGGGCGGAGAACTACAGAAGTCACCACACCCCCCCCAAAGCAGGATCCCCAGCGAGACCCCAACGCGAGCTGTTCCCAGACCCTCTATATACAAATTAAAACGTCCCTTAACTTCATTAGAAGTCATTTCATGCGGTCAACGTTTTACTCACAGCGAGATATATATATATATATTATTTGGAATTAGACAAGTCTTCAAGAGGTGTGTATAATACGTTCATTAAAAGTCCCCAGCGTTATTGATATATTTTTCAGAACATCCACTCGAATAACAAACGACATATCTCAAAATAATTACAACCGCATCATACTTGTTGTTACAGTGTTATTGCTGTTATTGTTGCAAGGCAGGCCCACTCATATGGAGGTCAGAGGCTCTGCACAAGAGGTCCTGTGTGATCCTGTGTCCTGGAAGCTTGGCCGTGGACCCAGCAAGCCTCAGGGTTCATGTCTGTTTTGTTTTTTTGTTTATTTATTTATTTATTTCATTTTCATGCACAACATCGCAGACAGACACGTGTTGTCTCTCCTGCCTCCCCAACATGCGAAGCCAGCAAGGACAATGGCGTGTCGTGGTGGCTTTGATTTAAAAGGCCTACATCCAGTCTCTACTGGAGCTGCAAAATAAAGACACCTTTTGCCTTGTGTTTACCTTAATTGCACAAATTGTTTCACTGCAGCGGGAGTATGTTTGGTTATTGGGTGAGTCAGTGTGGTGCACAAGGAAAGCAGGGTGCCTGGATTTGATTAAACATAAAAATAAAAAACAAGACATCGGCGTACATAAAGCCTGGTTGGTTCACACGTGTTGTGGCCGTGCTTACAGCCCGTCGCTCCCCACATGATTTGAATTTAACGCCGGTTCAGAGAGGTGACGTGACACGGCTGGATCTGACGTAGAGGGCCTGGTTGGAAAAACCTGAACCTGGCTCAACCTTTGCCACAATGCAATGCGACAGCATCCTGCCACGCACTATATTAACTAATTCTCCTGTTTACGCGGGCTAAATTGTCACAGAGCGTGCTACATTAAGATGCACTGTAACGTAATGTGCTGTAAATCTGATGGATATTCAGCATCAGAGTTCATGTTGTGCGACCGCAGCTGGTAAGCTGGAGTAGAATACAGTGGTAGCCGATAATAACAAATTTAAAAACATTTATTTAGTCGTACTTTATCACCTGAATGTAGTCTGGCTAACGCACTGATACAGAGTCTGGTAAGTCTTCATTGATCTTGGTCAGCATATGACAAGCTGATAATTGAGGGGACCCCCCCCCAGTTTGAATCTAATGACTTGTAGAGCAGCGACTACCGATTTATTTTCATTAATCATCAATCGATTTGAATCGTTTTGGCTAAATGACGTCTTCAAATGTCTTGTGCTGTCAGGGCAACAGTTCAAAACTTATTTTCGCTATCGTGCACGACAAAGAAAGGCATCAAATCCTCACATTTCAGAAGCTGGGGCCAGATGTTTTTTGGGATTTTTTTTTTCTTTAAAACTGACCAAACAATTATTCGATTATCAAAATAGTTGGGAAGTTAATTTTCCGTCGATCAACTGGACCTTACAGCTTTAAGGAATTGTGATGGCTACTTTCACATGGCCTCATGAATACACATTTGGCGTTTGTCCTCATCTACTCCAGGTTGAAAGCAGAGGTTGGGGAAAGGGGCGATGCACATTCCAAAAAAAGGGTCACAGACTTCATGTCATAACACACAGCACCAGGCAGCCAGTTTACCGAGACTGCCTGCGTTGTTTATTGATCCCCCACGTCGGGAAGTGTATCATCAGATTCACGCATCGTCACTCCACAGTTTGGTGACTCACTCTGATGGAGCTGGTTGGTAAAATAGTATCCTGCTCCGGGCTCAGATATGCCCGACATGTGAATGTTGTCTGTGTGAGAGCTTGGCGGGCAGTTACTGTGGCTGCTGTTGTGCATGTCTGAGGCTTTTACCGTGGTCAGCGTCAGAGTGTGTGTGTGTGTGTGTGTTGTTGTAATCTAAGTACTTTTAAAAGTTTCTGGCACTGTTGCCCCCCCTCCCACCACCACATATGTTGCTCCAGCGTGGTATTCCTGGTCGGGATCCATAGAGCCGTAGTTTTCAGATGTAGTTACAGATGATCTGTGGTGCCACTAGCTGTCCAGTGTGATCACTGCACACCTTAATCCTGTTGTCTTTTTATTTATTTATGTTCCTATTTTTGACCTCCGTTTTCTTTTTAATGTACGTTAATGCTGTGCATAAAGCACTTTTAAACAGTGTTTTTTAGAGGTGCTGTTCGCATAAGTAAGATGAGGATGATTTTTCTGTGATTTTTAACGTGGACCACCGCAGCTTTCAGAGGGTCGTGTTACCTGAACTGAAGCTGGCTGCTGTCACCTGAGGCCTCCCTCATACACTTTGGCAAATTAGCCCTGGAAACTGTAGAAGGCGGACCAGGGTCCAGTTCGGTGTCCCGACTGGAGGCTGTTTGTGGCTTCTCAAACCAAATAATACAATCCAGACGTTCATACACGGCTGGCTTGGTGCTGCCTGCTGAATTGCTGGACATGACATATAATAGCTTTGCCCCCCACCCCCACCCCCAGCACCCACTGACATGTCTAATGTCAGGTGTGGCCAGTGTCCTGTGTACTTGTAATCTGATGCGATGTGTTTCCTTCTTCACAGGAACAGGAAAGTGGTGAACTACTCACAATTCAATGAGTCTGATGACGCAGGTAAGAGAGTCTTAAGATGTGTTTCAGTATCTGTGGTGGGGGGGTATGATATTTTTCATTTATATTGTTTTCTGAAAAATCGATTGAGAAATTGTGACTGGATTGAATAGAAAGTCTTCTTTCGGCTAATCTGGGAAATACCTTTCAGATTGAGGCATCCCGTTCCATTGACGCAAAAGGTTAAAATCCATATTTATCGAATCCATATTTTCTCATTGATTCGCAGCATTGTCCTCAATGGTCTAACACAGCCAGTATTTAAGGTGTAGCTACCCAAGTGTAAATGATACAGTAAAATCTCTGACGACAGACCAGTTTATGTCTTGTCATGGTACACACTGTCATATTTGCCAAGCCGGTGGGGTAGAACACACTGACACTGGTGACAGCCGGATTGATACACTCGATTTGGAGCTAATAAATGATTCTACTGCTAGTTGGAAGTCTAAAACCTAAAAATTGGTAGAATCTTATACAACACAATATTTATTTGAATATCATGGTATTTTATTGACTTTCTAGTCCAGCTAGCAAGATGGCAGCTCTAAGGATGGCTAATTTCCCCCCGATAAAGTATTTCTGATTCTCATTCTGATTTTTCACATATCTCCACTGAGAAGCAGATGAAGAAATACCAAGAGAGTGAGACTAGGACAAAAAAAAAAAGATTGGTCCATGTGACCAACAGCTAATGAGAACCTGTCCTAGTATGTGGTTGCACGCGGGTGAAAAACTAAAGTCTTGTCCTTTCTGTGTAGATGAGGAGTATGGTGACAATAAGCCCAAGAAGGTGCGTGCAGCCCCTCGTGAGCCAAAGCACAAGCGCTCAAAGAACTCGCAGGATGACAGGTAAGCCGCTGTAGGGTCGTGGGACTGTGATCAGTTGGTTAATTGATGTGCTTCTCTTCTTGAATGCATGACACAAATGTTTCACTGATATAAAATCAGTCTTGTACGGTAGCCGAGTCCTCAGCGGCCAAACTCGAGTGTCTGTGATCAAAGAGGCTCTCTGTGTTCAGATCTCGGTACTTTTGGAGCTCCTACCTGGATCTGGTTTGGAGTTTAGTTTCACTCCAGATGCCAGCCTTATGTTCCTGTTTGCTGGTGGCTTTCAGCCGGATCAGAGCCGCGTTAACTTACTGCTGCTGCCTCATGTTAAAGGCTCTCCGCTGATGATGAACCGGTGGGATGCTTTTTTAGCAACTTCACAGAGTCAGTGGAGCGTCATCAGCGGTGCTATTCTGCAATTAAAAACAGGTCTAATCAACCACATGTGGACATACTCTGTGATATTACTTTGAAATATTGCCAGGGGAGACAGACAAATAGAAACAGCCACAGTGAGCTGAAAGGGGCTGCAGGCGATGGGGTCTGGGAAACGCACTCGCAGCATGACAAGCCCCGTCAGTCAATGAGAGTCGGAAACTACTGTCACATAGCTAAACAGCAATATTGGAGTATTTCTTCTTAATCAGGGATGGGTATCATCCAGAGGATAGTATCTACACTGGTGCTACTTATTGGTACAAATACTTGATGCCCTTATTGATTTTGTTAAACACAATTGTCATGCACATTCACTCGTGTCCCCATTTGGTTTTGTTAAGCTAGCCCACTTTACAGCCCACGTAATGTTGGCAGAACTGCAATTTAATCGTGCAGAGCCCACAAACGCATCATCGTTACAGGATGGCTCCGCAAAAATGAACTAAACTAAAATACAAATATAGTTCATAAGAATCGTCGTCCAACCACGTCACGAGTGCCACACTCCCAAATTCCAGAACGTCACATGGATGGACTGGACACTGCCTTATGCACCGGTCCAGAAAATTTTTAGTATTATTATTTTTATTTTTTTACCCTGTTTACATTTAGTCACTTCATGTGTCGCAGTCCCTGTCTGTACTGAGACAGCGGCATCAGTGCTATTAGCCTCTGAATGTGATTCGTTCGCGTCTTTGTGCGAGTTTATAGATGATAGTTAACTAGCACAGTTATCAAACGGCTTCAGGTGCACGGATGCAGATGACTGATGGCACCTGTGGCTGAGCGTTTGTAGAAACTGCCCCCTGCCCCTTTTTTTTTTATCCTTCCCATAATAACAAGCGCCTGTTGACGATCATGCTGTTTACTCATCGTGTTGCTATGCTACACCTGACAGCAGGTGATGATGCTTGTGCCCGGATCTGAGAGAGTTAACCTTGAAGAAGTTGTTTACTCCATCTTGTTTACTCCAAAAACAAAACATTTTTGCTTAAGAGCTTATCAATGCGGTTCTCTGTGCCCACCCCCTTTTTGCTTGTGGTGGAATATTTATTTGGTAATGAAATACAGATTGAAGTCTGTTTCCTTGTCCGTGGTCTCCCTGGGTACCTTTACTCCACTTGTTAAGACTTTGCTTTTTTTCCTCCCTAATCTTTGTTCCAGTGAGGAGTCTGATGAGAAGGTCTCTAAATCCAAAAATGATTCAGCAGGTAAGTCAAGTCTATTGGCTCAGGCACTTTGTGAGAACATGTGGAGCTTGCTTAGCGGAGGCTGAAACACACCACTGACTTCCCTCCGTATCGCTGCCGCAGATGACTTTGGCAGCGATGACGAAGACAACGACTTTGGAGAGGAGGAGGATGAAGACGGAGGAAGCGACTACGAAGAAAAACGAGGGAAAAAGGCAAAGAAAGCCAAGGTGGAGAAGCCCAGCAAGAGGGGGCCCAAGAGAAAACGGGCTGCAGGTAACGCTCCAGCTTCTTAAGTCATGTGTGCACGGAGACCAATACACCATTCATACTGGGGCTGAAGCATCCGAGTAAAAAATATTTTGTTTGCGATTTTTCTGGCCAGTATTGCAGTTTAAATTATTTCCATTTTTATAAATAAGACTCAATTCAATCCAATTGTTACAATTAATATTATTACAGAGACCCAACAGTTCCCACCAATTGACTTGAATTTAACATTTAGTTTTATACTCAAATAGCTCAGTGATGCTCAGTCCTGATTGCAGTGGTATGAAGCCTTTTAGTGCCTTCAGCGTCGGTTGAGAACGAAAACAGTCGGTTGGTGTGGAGTTGGAAAGAAGGGAGCCGACCCAGGGAGACAAAAAAAAACCCACCAGGTTCATGCAGGCGTGAAGGGAGCAGGCATGCTTTTCATTGCGTGCGGATTACAGTTAATTCGTCTCGTAATGCAACACAGAACATACCTTTTATGTTAATAATAATAATTTGGCAAAGGAATGACACATACACACACAAACATTTTGAAATCGGTAAAAGAATGAAACAAAACAGGTTTTGCATTTCCCCAATGAACAATGTTGGAAATATAAGCGCAGGTTCAAAAAACGGCAGCTCTTGCAATTTTAGATTTGCACTCCTTCAAATCGCAATTTGAATTTAGAAATGATCACGCTGCGTGTGACGCGGCGGCTGCATGGGACGCCTCCAACACTGACGCTCTGTACGACTGATAAAGCCTGATCAGTCGATCACCGTCGCCCAGTGAGTCTGATAGATGGCGACTGCATGCGTCAGACTCATGGATGACGGCCTAAACAAAATCCTCCGCCCGGTTTCCCTGAAGGTATCCGAGCTCTTCATTGGCAGCCGTCAGGTGGCGGGGCGGAGTCTCCGGCCAATCGCTCTGTGGCTGGTTTTAATCGCCAAAATAAACGGCCTACGTGTTTCTGCCTCGTCAGCGCTCAGACGAATATTTCGGCTCTACAGGCACAGTGTGCGCGAGCTGTCAGTGGTTGCAGTGGGTCTGTCAGTACGGGGCTTCAGCTGTCCCACGCAGCAAAAACCACTCGCCTGCAGAGCTTCAGCTGTGGCTCTTCATCGCACATCATGGCGTATGCGTTCCTCTAAAGGCCCTGTGATCCAGCGCTGCTTTGTTTACCCAGCTCCCAGTAGGAAAGCTGTAGGAATACGATTTACAGTGTTTCTCCAAAAATCTAGATTTAGCTGTATGATTTCTTTAAAAAAAAAAAATCACCCGATCTGGCTTTTTCTTTGGTCACATGCTTCTTTGGACAGTGTGAGCAGTAAGAAGGTCAGATATGGGATGTGGGGCAGACAGAACATTAGTTAGCAATAACTTTGATAATCGCTCACTCTCTGAAGACACTTGTCAAGCCAAAAACGCCGACTATATCTGCTGGTTTCAGCTTCCTTATTGTGAGGATTTGCTGCCGTTTATATCATTTTAAATTGAATATCTCTGGGGGTTTTGGAGTGTTTTGCTGGATAAAACCAGATACAACGTTAAGGTCTCAGAACAGAAATAGTTTCCGGGGTGTGCGCCACCCAAAGACCTTTTTCTCATGTTTTAAAGAACAGCAGGGAAGCGCTGAACAGCAGTCATCACATCCATAGAAATGTCTGCCACCAAGGCAATTAACATTATAGCTCCTTATAGCTGGGACAGAAGTGTGTTAATGTGTTTTGACATCAGTGGAGGCGGACAGTAAATTGAGTGGTGTCAGCATGAAGCTCGTGTGTGTGTGTGTGTGTGTGTGTGTGTGTGTGTGTGTATACCTGGTGACTCCATGTTGTGTAACTCTGTGACTTCTGCCCAGATGACAGCGATGACGACAGGGAAGTGAGTCGAAAGCGTACCGTGCGCCAGGCGGCCTCCAAGGCCGTGTCCAAACAGAGGGAGATCCTGCTGGGCGATGGGGGCAGCGAGGACGAGGAGCACGAAGACCAAGAGGGATCTTACATGGACCGTACGTAGACCGACGCAGCAGAGCAGCTGTACATCTCGTCTCGTGTTTTGTTTCTGTGTGATCAGGGAGACACCGCGAGCTACATGTCGCTGATGTTTGCATATTCCTGGAGAAGATTCATTGAAGGCTAAAATACTTAGCGCACGGAGGTCAGGATCCCCAAAGAGGACCTTTTAAATAAATCCAAAGGGTCCCCAGTGAAACATATTTTATTTTGTTCAACTTTCTTTTTTTGTAAAATACTGCATACTTGACCTCTTTTGGACTTTTGAATCCTTCAAATGAAACAATGTGAGGAAAAGAAAAAGAAAAAGCATCACTCATGAGAGGTCACAAGTAGACGCTACTTCATTTCTAAAGTCAAATTGGTTTGGAACCAACTGCTTTACAGCAGTAATGATATTATCTGAGGTCTTGATCAAATGTTCTGGTGCGCACTAAAATCTGGCAGAGCTGTTAGAAAGCTCTTAAAGCTGCAGTCCTGTGACGTCACTATTTTACTCTCAACTGGAAATCGAGTCAGACACCAAACAGCTTGGTGTTTTTAGTCGAAATGGCCCTTTTTCTTCTTCCTGGTGCAGGGTCCAGGCACCCTGTGTAGAGACTGTGTAGAACAGGGACTTGTAGACACCCTGAACAAGGGCATCTGTTGAAAAGCTTCTTATGTGTCCCCTTTCTGCGTGCAGCCGACGAGTCCGGCAGCGATGAGGACTTCATGGTGGAGGATGATGATGACAGTGACTATGGTCGCTCCAAGAAGAGGGGCAAGAAGGTGATTCGACGGGGACGGCCGGACAAGAAGGAGAAGAAAAGCCCCAAACCCCGACTAAAGGCCACAGGTGAGAGGTCCAGTCACTGTGCAGCCTCAGCCCTTCAGGAGAAACCCTGCAGTATCTCCCAGTTACACTTTGTTTTTTTTATTCACGTAAGACATTTAAGCTCTCGTTCTGAATCGTGACCTCCAGCAACAGATCAGGTAGCTTGTGAAAAATAAATGGCGCACAGTAAGTAGGGTACAGCTGTTCAGATACATATTTAATCAACATTCATATCTTCTGCTGGAGCCGTGCAGATCTCAATTCAGCGCTTTGAGTCATTTTGAATTGATCAGCTCAAGAGAAGACGTATCGCTCTGCTGAATTGTTTTCACTCGCATCCGCAGCGATAGGCTGCGCTGTAAGGCAGAGGTGGACCAGAGCACAGAACACAGTAGACTTCACTAAAGAAAGGATCGGGCTTTGATCAGCTGTATTTCAGCCAATAGTGATCCAGTAAAACACGCCCAGATCGGCCCGGATACCAGTCTTCTTTCAGGTCCATTACTGTCTTTTTTTTAAAATGAATAGTAGCTGGAATAATCAGTTCAGCTTGATAACAGCACTGTGTTTGTGTGATGTGGTGCGTTCAAGGACCAGTTTGACAATTTGTTGTTGTCGAGAGTTCTCTCATACCCGTCTGTTTTTTTAAAGATGAAGCTACGGGCAGGATACAGCGTAGCTTAGCATAAAGGAGTCACTAGTTAGCGCCACGTCTAGTTTCAAACTAGACTAGTGTTTTTAGACTCAGGAAGTAACTGCGCCCTCCTGCTGTTTGCCAAGAAGTTCCAGTTTGTTATTGTAATGTGACGTGTTTTTTAGTGAGCGTTTATAGGTGGTCTCTTTCCCCAAAATGTCTAACTATCCCTTTACGTGTTTGACTGGGCTATTAGATGAAGGATGAGTTGAGCCAACTCTAATGTGTGATCAGCATTAACCAAGACTGAAAAGAATTGTGGATGCAGATTTGGTCACCTCACCTTTCTGTTAAGTTAAAACGTAAAAACACATTGAGCCACCATGAGGTAGAAGATGGAAACAGGCTAAAAACCAGCCTTTGCTCTCTTCATACACACTGTAACTGAGTTTGGGTGTAAGTAAAGATCACTCACTGATGCGTCTTTGCTCCCCCCCCCCAGTGACCCCCAGCCCAATGAAAGGAAAGGGGAAGGGGCGCCCCAGCGCCAAGGCACTGGAGAAGAGCTCACCCAAAGAGGAGGAAGAGGAGGACCCGGAGAGTCCCCTGGAGGAAGAAGAGGAGGAGGCAGAGAAGAAAGAGACCTCCCCCGCCCCCAAGACGACGAAGGAGGCCGCCGGAGGAGAGGAGGAGGAGGAAGACGAAGAGGAGGAGGACGGCTCAGAAGAGGAGGCACCCTCTGGAGAAGACTAGAAGATGGTGCCTGCTGAAGGCCATCCTCCACGGCGCTCCGTCTCTTCAACGTTTTTTCTTTTCTTTCGTTGCTCTGCATTTAGAGTTGTCTTTTTGTTTTTGTTTTTTTTTTTGTTTTCTTTTTCTTTTTTTGTTGTCTCTCTCTCTCTCTCACGGTGGCCTGGCTCAATGGTTTGTACTTTGTGTGCTTTTTCTTGTTTTGCTTCCCCCTCCAACCAAGACATTGTGCTCATGTGATCATGCGTGAGGAGTTTTTTTTTTTTGTTTGTTTTATTAATTTTCACAGCATTCAGCCGTCTTTATATTCTGCATCTTAGTGTCTGTCTTTCCACCAGCTCCGTGCTAGTGAGCATCCGTCCTGAGTGTGAACAAACCGGTTCACTTGTGTTTTGTGTGTTTTATTTCCCTTCCCCTGGGATCATCAGTGAGCTGACGCGACTGGCCACACTGTTTACTTTACTGATAGCTGAGATCACAGGGAGTATTGTACAGAGCCGCTCAGTGTGGGGTTGGGTGGGTGGGTGGAGGGGGGGGGGGGGGACTACAGCGACGCTAAGTCACCACGCGCAAGGCCGACGCCTTCACCCTCTCTCTGGTACTTTGTGTTTTTAAACCAGGAGCATGTTTTAAATGGGCAGCGCTAGTTAGGTAGTCGTTTTAAAACCTTTAAAAGCTCTTTCAGTTAAAGCAGCTTCTTTTTAATTTCATTTTTAAACACCGCCCTGCTCGTCTCAGACTGCGTCAGTGCCCCGAACTCTCTCCGTGGGTCAGTTTAAGCTGTCGCAGTCGCAGTGGTGGGGTCACCGCTTGAGTGTTTGCTACGCGCCCGGACTGCCACTATCACGCGTTTTCAAGCCAGCATGTGTGTGTTGTTTTTTTTTTTTTTTTTTTTATGTACTTGTTTAGCTTTGTATGCTTGTGGGGGTCCTTCCTGCGAGAGGGTCTGGTCTCGCAGCCCATCAGTTGCCTCTGTGAAACGGTTTTCTGTTGTTGTATGTTGGGCTTTGTGATGATTGCACCATGCTGCGTGAAGCTACCCTACCCTACCCCTTTCTAAAACACAACCCCCACCTCCCCGCATGGCCACAGCATCTTCTCAGCATTCAACCCCTTGTGCCAGGCACCCCCCCTAAATCTGTTTTTTTTTATTTTTAAGAAATGCAAGAAGAGATGTTTCTTTTTTTTTTCTTTTTTTTTTCTTTTGAGAGTTCAAAAAAAATGAATGTTGTTTTGTTTTTTTTTTCTTTTGTTTTTTTTTTCTCCTGTTGGTTCATTGTTCTAATTCTCTATTCAGATTTTTTTTGTAATGTTTGTTTTTTAAGAAAAGAAATAAAATGTATCTTGATTTTAAAGAAAAAAAGTTGACCCTATCCAATCTGTTCTGCCTGGTGGTTGGACCAGCCATACCTCTCATTCATCCCCCCCCTCCCCCTTCCCTCCCTCCCATCAGCTTTACGCTTACTGTTGGCATCCATGCCCATTTGTTTCTTAGAGCTCTTTGTTAGTATTTCACAAGCGGATACATTTCATTTCAGCGCAGAACGATGCATACCGAGGCGCAGGAAAGATTGAAACGATGAGGTGAGCCGCTCCGCGTATATCCGGCATTCATTTGTCTGTTAATGCCTTAATTTTCATCGAGTTTGGTTTCAGTAGTGGCTCTGATGACGTCGCTGGAGGCCTGAGAATGTAATCTGTCCTCATGTTTAAGGTCTTTGCTACAAGCGGCAATTTAGGCTTAGAACATGTCAACAATTTGTATGATCCGCAGACCATCCAAAGCCATAAACGATCTCAAAACTAGTGACTCGGAGATCCGGTGCAGCACTTGTGAGATTGTCCTGTTTTCTTCTTCTTTTTTTTTTTTTTTTAGTTTTTGCGATGAATAGAATAGAATAGTGATGTCAAAGAGGGGGAAAAAAATTTAAAAAATAAGAAAAAACCTGCTATTGTGAACTTGGGAAACGTAAATTCATTATGAGGTATTTTTTGTTCCGATTGGTCCCAAGGCTGCAATAGAACTCAGTCCTGCATGTGAACGGGACGCTCTCAAACCTAGTCCTTGGTTCAGAAGCACATTTCAATAGTTTTACAACGGTCCTTATAAGCAGGTTAGTGTGTTTTTTTTTTTTTTTTTTGTACTTTCAGGTCCTGAATTGGCGCCCAATCCTCAATGTCACTTTTAAGACGATGTGATAGGAAATAAGAAAAAAGAAAAAAAAAAAAAAAAGGGTTTGATATACCGACCTACAGCTCGGAGCTCCGCAGGAGGATCAGATACCGTCCTGTAGCTCGCAGCATTGAGGGCTTGAACCAGGCTCCTCTCATCATCCCACAGGAGGCACACGGCATAAGGCTGTGAATTTCTCCTCTGTCATCCATTCTACGACTTCTTCTGTTGTACTTGTTTCTGATGTTTGTTTGTTTTGTTTTTTTTTGTTGTTTTTTTTTCTATCTACCTTCAGTCGTTCTGGCGATGTAAATGTAAGCCAGCTTGTGATTCCTACAGGAGACCAAGTGGAGAAACTTTTGTCAGTAGTGTGGAAAAGGAACGCTGAACTCTTGAATCTTTTGCATGTTGTGGGGAAAAAGTGCGAAGCGATGACGATGATGCCGGTAATGGCAATATTGTGGTCTTATTTAAAAAAAAAAAGAGAAAAAAAAAAAGTATTAACAACGACAATGTCGATAATGTTTTGGTTTCCCAGCTTCTAATAAAGGCAACCTACTTTTTATAAGGATTTAACTACTTGTTTTGTGACGTTGAGCTCTGTGTAACATGGCCCTGGTGGTTTTGGTGTGTGATGATACGATGGGCAGCGCTGGTGTCACCCACTGGCGCTGTGTGCAGTCTCTGGTCAAGACTGCTGACGTACAGCATGCCCCACCCCACCCCACCCCCCCCCCCCCGCCCCCAATGAGAGAGGTGAGCGGCTGATGTCCCCAGAGACGCCTCTCTTTCCTTCTGGACTCTCAATACATGTGGAAATGCGTGCAAATGGTTTGTGCTTCCCACAAACGCGGAGCGAAGTCGAAGAATCGCCTCATGTCTCAATCAGGTCTCGAGTGAATTTTATTTTACAACTTATGGACTGACAAATGTGGGGTTTGACGTGTATAAGCTTTCATCGGAGCATGTCGGCAGCGACAAAAGAAATGCGTAAAAGGTGAAAATAAAGTCAACGATACGATAAAGAGAGAGAGACAAGTAGTCTGATAATTGCCATCGAGTGAGTCCGCGTCTTTTGAAAACGTCGGTGTGGAGTTAATGAACACATTGAAATACCCCTCCTAACGAAACACAGCTCGCACAGTACACAATATTACACAGAACCCGTTAATACTGCAGTTCATATCTCATTGGAGTACCAAAGGCTGCCCACTTCGCACCGTGCAAGCACCTGACAATCATATACATATGCCAACAGACACCACTCGCACCCTTCCAGACACTAATACATACACATCCGAACCCTTTATTTCTCCTCCATCATCCGTGAAAGAGTCTTTCGCCGAACATGACAAGACAAGACAAATAGAACACATTAAAAGTGTGAATACTGCACAACGTTTCTCCGGCAGCAGGATCTGGTGTTTTAATAGATACTGCCCCCAGGTGGCCAAGAAAGAAAACCAAAGCAATTAGTGAAACTTTAATGGTTCGCTAAGATGGATTTAGCTTTCCGGCCATGTTATTATTAATGGCTATTTAATTAAAACATCAAATGAATTGAAAGCAAATTAACCTCGCCAGAAAATGCAGTCTTGGTCTGGTGCTTTTTCTCACACATTGCCTCAGTTTTCATGTTAAATCTCAAATCTCGTCGATATTCAAAATACTCAAAGTCAACAGATGTGCGAGGACTCTGAAGATGGGTAACTCAGGCGCCTTTTTCTTCTTCTTGCCGTGGCTGTCGAAATCGACAAAAACAACCAATTACGTGAAATGCGGTGAGAGCTCACTCCTCAGCACGTGTTATTATAACACTTCAGTTTTGCGCAGACAAAGGTGAGCAATCCCGTCAGGTCACCGTAGGACAGACCTAATGTCAGCAAACGCGGTCGTCACACTCGGAGCGACGACGCGAGTAAATCTGGTTCCATTCGGCGCGATCTGCTGTTTTCAGTCCCAGCACCCTCGGTGCTCTGCTTTCTCTCCTTCCATTCATTCGTTCAGATACGAAAGCGCAGAATTCTCAGCCTGGCTCACTTGTTTTCAATGGTTTTATCAGCAGCATTATTGGTGGAGTGGGCCTTTTGTGTTGTAGGACTTCTGGGCCCGTATTCATGAAGCTTCTGGTTGCTCTTGGTGAAAAATCTTAGAATTACGACGTTTTCTGGGAATTTCCCCCCACGTTTTAAGACTGAAAGCTATTCACTTAGGCCTTAAGAGAGCTCCGAAGCTGAAAAACTGTTGGGGAGTAAGGGAGTGAGGGCTTTTAAGAGGGCTCAGAGTTTCTTACACAGAGGAGAAAATGGCGGAAAGACCGAGAGGTAGGAGAGATTCTCCAAACGCTGAATGACGCTACAGATTAGCTCACACAGGGATAACGTCTGTGGTCGATCTCGTCACAGATGCGCTCGCATCTCCCAGCGCAGTAACGCCAGAAATGAAAGCGATCACAACACTTAAGATATCTGGCAACTGTATGAGCGCTTCTGTCGCTGTTTGCATGTTCCATACGTACATTGGGCCTGTCGATTTCATTGAGAGTGCGCCTTTATTTCCTCATTTTTGTTTGATCAACCAATCGTGCCTTTTAAAAGAGTGAGAGTCATGCCTAGCAACGGGGTGCAACCACACCTCCTCACTAAGGTAAAGGTCTTTCTGTCCCGTCCTTGCTCAGAGTTGCTCCGAGAGTTTTCCTGGATCGCTCCTACGCTCGGACTCCTCGGTAGAAACTTTTAGGCTGAGTCAGGAGCTCTGTGAGAGTATCCTCAGAATGTCCCAGACGTTGAGAAGAGTAAAGATTTCTTCTCCAAGCAGTAAATGTCTTCTAGCTGACTTCCCAACTGTAGCACTTGCCTTCAGATTAGAGGTGTCCCTGTGAAGCAGTATCTCATGGCGTCCAATGTATTAAACCCAACAAAATCTCAGAACTTGTTGAGATAAATCCTTTTGTTGCAAGTCTTATCTTTGTGTACTTCCAGTGTACAATTGGTGGGGCAACCTCATAGTCTCAAGCACTGAAAGTATAGTTTTGTTCCTTTTTTCAGAAAAAAGTATTCAAGTATTCTGACGAACCCACAGAGAATTATCGCCCTAATTCTGCGGTCTCCCTCGGCCCTTCGCTTCCCTTTGAAATCCTTTTTTCCCATGACATGAACACTTTTTAAAGCAGTCTGATGTTTTCATAAAGAGGTCATGCCCAGAGAAAGTCTGACACTAACCTAAGTGCATTAGAACATACTAAACCTTTCTACCGACCTGCAACAGTGAATATGACCTGTTGGGAAAATGCCCGCGAAAATGTTTGGAGAAACAGAACTACGTTCAGACATAACCTGCAGAGAGCAATCCAAATGAATGAAACCACCGGGGGTCTGAGCACACCGCGTAACAGACTGTCGCAGGACAACTGACGGGGCCCCCACTGACACAGGGGGTCCACCCACCGTTTCCACAGAGAGCGTGATGAGAAAACTGGTCCTTTTACTCTCCAGCCTCTGATTTTGCGAAGAGCCCGAGAGTCTCTCACCTGTTGGCGGCGGTGTGTGTCCTGCTGTCTTATAACACACACACACACACACACACACACACTGCTGAGCTTCAGAGGGAAGTTGTGATGACACTGAACTAAGTAGGAGCTGATGAGAGGGTTGTGATAAAGTAATGTTCAGTACGCGAAACAAAGTGCTTTTCCTTTTAGAGGTGTGTCACTACTGGATGTATATACACACCAGCAGGTCAGCAGGTACCAATGGAGCCCGTCATTCTCAGGATTATCAACGGTGAACATTGCCAGTGTCTGACTTAACAGTAGATAGAAGACTATTCACACCCCCGAACGCCCTGAACCTCAGGTGCTTTTGTCTGAAACTTTCCTGAGAATCAGCCGCTCAGAGATCAAGTCAATCAATCGAGTCATCTCAGGTGCCTACAGGGGACTTTATGACCCCGTTAACGTGGCATTAACGTGGGGCCTATGTCTCAGTGTCAACAAACCAAGAGTTTTTTATCCGGATGAGACATTACCCAAATACTTCTCATGCTGGAGATAATTTCATAACTGAAAGCCCTTTTTTTTCCTCTCAGTCTTGGATGTCAATGGGCACGACTTTCCACTGCAAGACACAGAAGCAGGTGGGTCATCGGTTTAGCACCGTGGCCTTGCGGTCCTGGGCCCAAACCTGACCCAGGACTTCCTGCGTGGAGTTTAGACTCTTGAGATTCCCGAAAGTGCAGAAAGTGGCTTCTGGGGGAGATTTAGTGTTTATTGTTGGATATGGATATTAACCTGCACTACCCGGTTCACAGTAGGACAAAGAAGCGTTGAAGTGATAATGCATCAACTTTAGGAAGTATCAGCTTCACTGTTTTGAAAAAAAGTTGCACAGCACACATCATCACATTTTTCTATCTGATCTGTATCTTAATCATGATGCTGCTCATTTGATCCCGGCCACCTGCTGAAGGTGAGGATGACCACGACTGGGGCTTTGGTAAGGTGATGAAGGACGTCACAGACAGCACTGATTCACCACAGGTTGATATGTTGCGTGGCGTTTCAGGGTTCGTCACTCGTGCAATAGTGAGCTGAGCTTTTTCTTACATAACCTGTGACCCACACAGCTAATAACGTAGTCAGCTCATTATACGCTAGCTCTTTGCCTAAGAAATTATGCTTACCACTGTAACCAAGCAACAAGCTCTGGACTGCCTCACCAACCGACCACAGCACGTGAGGATACGGGACATCGAAATGGTGAAATCTTACAAGTACCTGGGTGTTCACCTGAACAATAAGCTGGACTGGACTGACAACACAACTGCACTGTACACGAAGGGCCAGAGTAGACTCTACCTGCTCAGGAGACTCAGGTCTTTTGGAGTGCGGAAGACCCTCTTTGACTCTGTGGTGGCATCAGCCATCTTTTATGGAGTGGTCTGCTGTGGCAGCAGAAGGCCAGCTCTGTTCTGGGATATTCTGCCTAAATGTTCTTCCCAGTCTCTGCCCGCCGCCCAGTGAATGTGTGTTTTCAGAACCCATGTCATCAAATGAACAGGCTCCCTCTTTCTGCCAGCGGTGAGTTCTGTTCTGGGTTCTGGGTTCTGGGTCTTTGGCACCCACGAACGGCTCGGCTAACGATTCGTGTCCTGGCCGTTTTGGTCGGCGGCGACCATTTATCTGGCAGCCTGGGAGTTTTACAAGGCCTGGCCACGCTGATGTCCCCGCAGCGCCGTCACTGGGCAACAACCACATCCCTGCACTGTCAACAGACTTGACTGTTGAACTGCTGAAGAGACATTCACCGTCTATTGTATTGAACAATATGATGCAATATCGTAATGCAATATGATGCTCTCCTAACTGGTTCTGTCTCTCACTTATCTATAAAACCCATCATTCACCGTACTTCACTTACCTTTTGTCTTTTCTGTGAAGCCCTTTTCTTGGCTGTCTGTCTTTCTGTTCCCTCATCATCTGTCTGATCAACTTACATTTGTCTCATTTAGTTGAAGCTCCAGAGTGGCCCATCATTATCCTTTTTAGTTATTCTTAGTCACTATGTGTAAAATTCCTGAGGCACCAATGTTCACTGAGATTGTTGCAGTCTGTGTTGCTTTCGGGCCCCATTCATCTTACAGTGTGTGCTGTAAGCAGTGAATTGTGCAGTGCTTTCAGATGAATGCCAGCATAGCGTGCACGCTAACATGCTGATGCTGAACAGGAACGATGCTCACCATGTTCCCGATTGTTAGCAAGCTAACATTTGCCAATTGGCACTAAACACAAAGTACATCTGAGTCATTACAATTCGTCCCGAGGGGAACATGTGTGTGTGTGTGTGTGTGTGTGTGTGTGTCAAATATTCAAGCAATACATGGAACAGTTGTCGAGACATAACAAACTTAAAACGTCAGTCAGGGGACCACCAAAGTTATTACGATTCATCCTCTGGGGACCATGAAGGTCTGTAGAAAGCCTCATGGCAATCAGTCTCTTGTCGTTGAGATTTGTCAGTCTGGCCAATATCGCTATCCCGAGAGCCACACCGCTAGCATTGCTAAAGAAGACTTAAAATCTAAATTTCTGCCAATTAATCTTCTGTCATGCAAGAAATCGACTCCTCATTTCAGCTCTGAACTTTCTTTGGTAAATTATGCAGCGTAATTCCGTGCAAACCTGTGGTATGGTTGAGTCTTGGGGGACAGGGACAACCAGAGATTAACCTGTCTCATTTGAATGGGTCCAATGGTACAGAATTTGGACAGCAGCCATTACATATGAACAATAAAGTGCAGAGATCCATGTCATGGGTTAGGGTTATCTTAACCGTAAAACTCTGCATTCAGGTCCCTGCTGTGGACTGGAGCCAAGCAGCATACCCGGGAGGGCAGGAGGCCCGAGGAGACCAGAACCAGAGGAGAAGAGCTGGAGGAGCAGATGCTGCCCTGACTCGCTTGCTGCGCTGGGCACTCGTGCACCAGCGTGTACGTCAGCGTTACCTCGTGTGTTTGCGGCGCGTGTGGCGGAGATAACAAGTGCTTTGAGGACCTTGGATCAACAAGGAGCGATGCACGGGAAGGGACATAAGGGAATACAAGATCTGATAAATGATAATGAGGCGAGGCCTCTCAGTGCTTTGCAAGTAGTCAGTAATATCTTAAAAACCAATTCTAAAAGCAACTGGTGGCCAGTGTGAGGAAGCCAGGTTTGATGAAATGTGCTCATGCTTCCAAGTCCGAGTCAAAATCCTGGCAGCAGAGTTTTGGATGAGCTGGGGGCGGGAGAGACATTTTTTACTGATGCCAGACAGCAAGGAACCGCAGTAGTCTAATCCACTAGTTATAAAGGCGTGGATGACAGTTTCCAGATTTCCTAGAAATTATTTCTGAGCTGATGAAAGCAGGATTGAACCATGTGTGGAGCTGGACGGCGCTGACCAGCGTCGCGCTCTCCTTCGCTGACTTTGTAGGGGAGGGACTGTACCAGGGAGTGCCCAGTGCAGAGCCACAGGTCGCAGGAAAGGAAGCACTTATGACGGATTCAGGTTTAACTCAACCAATGAGATTCATGTGCCTTTGCCACCACCGTCAGTCACTGTCATGGCGGCCGTGACAGGATACACACATTCCTTCAGGTCCTGCCGTAGACCCTGCTGTGTCTCTCTCACTCAGATAGATGGGTGAGTTAGTCTCCCGACCACACACATAAAAAACTTTTGGCACAATTTATGCCAATTATAGGACCACCAACAGCACACCAAAGATCCCTAAGCGAATATCAGAACTTTACATTTAATTGACTTTTATGGCCTTAACAGAACTGAAATTACTCAACAGGTGGTTCTCCCCCCCCCCCCCCCCCCCCTCTCTCTAATTTACCATTACATAAGATGGACGTAGCAAAGGAGGATAATGCAACCACCAAAATTTATTTTCAGCTATGTCAGAAAATCTAGATTATATTAAAGCAACACTGTGTGTAGAATTTTTATATGATTATAGGGTCTTTCAAGTTATTCTAATGAGAAAATTTTGACTTTAGTTAAATTGGTGCAGTCTATACGTTGCTTTCAGTCCTTTCATGCAAGTGTCCTGTAGCGGCATGCATTACTTCTTTGCACTGGGGGGGGGGGGGGGGGGGGGGGGCGCCAACGTCAGAAAGTTTCAAATTCTACACAAAGTGTCTTTAAGAACTACTAACAGACACAGTTTTTTGAGAATGAAAGTGTTGATGAGAAAATCAATACCACCCTTATGTCTGCACGCTGGAGCTGGAGCCAGGATGTGGCTAGCCTAGCTTAGCATAACGACTGGAGACAGCTAGATTGGCCCTGCCCAAGTGAAACACGATTGCCTCTAAAGCTCAGTGATTAATGGAGTTAACTGCTGGAGTTAAGTGCTGTAACCATTTCTTGGCGGCCTCATTGTGACAGCAGGAGGTCACTGCACAAAGTCTTGTTTTTACATTTCTGTTTGTGTACAGATTAAACAAAAGGTGCTAAGCTAAGCTCCTTCTCTCTTCAAGGCGTTTTTTTCACCTCATCCAAGCCCAGACCCACAAAGTGATGACATAGCGTTGACCAAGCCCCTCCTCTCATGTTGTCCAGCCTCTCCTTATGCTAACGGCCACGCGGGGGGGCAACTTTACCTGGGGAGGAGCCCCTCTGTTGGATTGCCCCAGACTTCATGGCAATACTGCACGCGTGGGTGATCGGAAAATGAAGAAAGTTATTCATATTACCGCTAATTATTTATTAACAATAACTGTACAATATGCAATGCTTGTAATATGTAATCAATCCAAATACAGTCCATACAAATGTAATCGGTCAGCTGTAGCAAGAACATCAGGCACAAGGTCATTAAAAATGTACAAACGCCGGATTTATTGATCCATTTCCTGCTGAATATATGCATCCATAGGCTTGACAGTTCAGGAGACACCTGACATGACTCCTGAATAACCCAGCGGCTCTTTCGGTGTTTAGCAAAGTCTAAACTTTTACTCAAACAACTTTGCACATCTTCCAAGTCATCAAACTCTCTCTCTCTTGGCTGCCAAAACAGCTCAAGCAACGATCATCTGTGAACTCTTGCTCCGTAACTGTGCCGCCTTTGCCCAACAGCAGACATACTACAAGATGCCTGTTCTATGCCTGAGGGCTTCTGTTCAGTATATGAGAGTGTGTCAGTCACCTCTGCCCAAAAAACACAGCGTGGGTGACGAGTGAGTACTGACACGCAGCTGCGAGGATGTAAATCGGTTTGGAATAAAACCCGCTAACGTCGGTGCCGTCTTCGTGGCTATGACCTATAGATCCCTCCAACTGGCAGCAACATGGAATCTGCTACATGCCCAGCATGTTATCAGCTTTCTTCTCCATCACTATATGCCACGTCACAAATAAGAAAAAGAAATAAAAACGTATTCTTATATGCACATGAATCATCAACATGAATCTGTGGTTCAAACATTTTAGTTTAAAAAGTGTCCTAAAGTGATCGGCAGATCTTTAAAGACACAGACCAACTCTAGACCACTAGCTGGTCATTAATGTTTGCTATTAGTATGACGCTGGATGGATTGTCATGAGATCTGGTGCACACATTCACGGTCCCCAGAGGATGGATTGTATTAGAGTGCTGCAGGAACGAAATGCCCGGAAATGAGTCAGCATTTTTACACTTCCAGTCCCCTCGTCAGGAAGTCAGTGGGTTTTTTTGAATGGATTTTTGTTTAGATGCCTGTAATAAGGTATGTGTCTTTTTCATTTTGTTCTACGACATAAAATACGTCAGCAGACACCCCCGCTCGTGAATGTTGAAGCTTTTACGTGTCTTAAAAAAGGCGGTTGCTAACAAGCGGCTAAATGAGACTACAGAGGTTGTTATTAACGTCTTCATGCCGAACTCGGAAAGCCATCTACTCACTAGTCCGCCTTTACAGCCTTGTTGTGTTTACACTTTTTATATGTCTTTATATCTATATCTATCTATATTCTCTTCAAAGTGAAGCTTATCGGTGGTGATGTTGAAGTCATGCGACCGTGCTGTAGTTCCTTTATGACGTTAGCTTTTTACTTCTATCGATTCCATTTACGCTTCAAAACTCATAAAAGTGGTGTTCATTAGTGAAGATTGTCTTGCTGAGCATCATAAACTTTTGTTTTGCCACAGAGCTTATTTTCTGCAATAATCCAAAATACCATGGAACAATCCCATTGGCTTTTAGTCGAGGGGAACCAGGGCGATGCTAACTTCTGGGTTTGCCTACAAAAATACGTCACCCCTGCAGCACTCTATAACTTTGACCCCCTGATTTTTCTTCCAGCGCCATCTCCAGGCCAAAAATGTGGTTTATGACTAAATATCTGCAACACTAATGACATTCCCATCAGCCTCAGCTGTACTTTGTGTTTAGTGCTAATTGGCTAAATGTTAGCATGCTAACATGCTGTTTTTGTGCTTATTGGCGGCTATTTTTGCAAATTAGAGAAACCGTTTGAGCATTAGGCAGGATTAAAACTGTGCACTCTAGAGATGGCAATGTTGGTAATGTCTGTTGGTCCACCACTTTGGTCCAGAATGAAATATCTTAACAATGATTGGATGGATTGTCATGAGATCTGGTACACACATTCATGGTCCCCAGATGATGAATTGCAATAACTTTGAAACCCCTGATGTTTCTTCCAGTGGCATCATCAGGCCAAAAATGCGGTTAATGACTAAATATCTGCAACACTAATGACGTTCCCATCAGCCTCAGCTGACTAATTGGCTAAATGTTAACATGCTAACACGCTGTTTTTTGTGCTTATTGATGGCTATTTTAGCTCAAAGCGCCTTCTCACAGAGCTGTTGGCGTGACTGTACCCTCTTAGTGTTGTTTAAACGCGTTTAAAACACGTAACCTGGTTCTAGACCCCTGTTAACTGTCCACAACTCTGTTTTTGGTCCATTAGAGAAACAGGATTAAGAGGCAGGATTAAAAGTGTGCATGTCGTAGCTAGCTACATCCATTAAAAATAGTGACAGAAGGATGGCCACAAAGATTCACGTGGCAAATGTGAAGGAGCTGTGTTATAACCCAGGTTATAGAGAGAACAACTCTTAAATCTGCAGCGTTCACTGCCCCTGACAACTAGCGAGCGCAGCTTCCACATCCACTGAAAAGGACGTCAGCAGGACAGATACATCACCTTCTGCTGATTGATTAGGGCAAAACACAATACCCACTCAATCACCCATTCAATATCGGACTGAGTGAATAACACAAAATGGCCTTTAAGTCTCAGGTTAGCAAAATTGTATGATTGGTTGAAGCTCTCCAACGTAATATTCTAAAAGAAATGAGCAATTGGGTCTTTAAGTGAAAAGAAATGACCCTGATCACCCATTTTAAAATGTAATTCTGTATCTCCCGCAGGTGCTGCCGGCCATGTGCCTCAGCTCCATGGTGCAGCTGGCGAACAGCGTGAGGGCTTACGTGGCCTCCGCCTGCTGCTTTAACCCGCTGGCTCTTCTCTGCTCTACCAGGGTTGTGTGCAGCCACGCTGACCTCCGGCGCTGACCGTCGCTCCATCAGGAACATCGGCGGAGGATATGTACAGCAGCACACGACCCCTGACGCTGAAGCGGTCACAGTTACTGCCTCCCCGCGGGTTTCAAAGAGGCTGTTCGGGGCATTGTGACACACATAAAGCAATCCTTTCAAGAATTGTGTCGCAAGTTCACGACACGCAGCATCGGTTTAAGACAGCACAGTAATGAGATGTGGATGAATGCGCTGCTTTCATCACAGTCGGAGCGATTTATTGGGTGAAATCAAACAGTGCACAGAAACTATGTTCATGTATTTGTTTTTTTTAGGGGTTTTTTTATATTCTTGTATAAGCAATGATAGCGAGCGATATCCTGCTGTGTACTGTTGCTAAGAAACCACACTGGAGTCTTGACACTCCTTGTGTGGTGCATTATGCTGCAGTCTTCTCATCCATATGCCCCGTTTGGCTTCTGTGGAGGATCAGTTACAGCCAGCATGTAATAACTAAATGAATCTTATTACCCAATAGGAAACAGTTAACCTTTAAAATAAAGCAACCTTTCCAGCCAGGCCTCCCAGATGTTGGACGCTATACTGGTTATACTGTTGTTCATGATCTAGGTAAGTGACTGAGATATTTTGAAATGATCCCTCCACACCCTGACCTACCATTGGTCCACAGCGTGTCAACACCTCAGGGACAATATTGATTTTCCAAAGTTTACAGCGTATTTTTGTCAGATTTTCTAACCTAGAATGAGTCTGCAGGCACCAACAATGTGACCAAGGACGCTCAAATACTGCACTGACATCCGTCTTTCTCATTAAAGTTACTTGGACGATGTTCCCGTGACATTTTCTTTGCGATATTCTGTACGAGCAAGCTGTTGCTGGTCTTCCCAGCGGCTGCTAAACCATAAGGTCCAAAAAAATAAATCAATACACGTAATTTGTTCAAATCAATTCAGACACCACGTAGCCCAATCCTCAAGTACGATGCAGAAGACGCTCCGTTCATTCATGGTGTCCTCTGCGCCTCAGTGAGGGACAAGCTGGTTTTACGGTAAGAAGGAGCATTTTACAAAGTCAGCAAGCAGCCTTTACTCACTATTATCTACAATAATTCCATCTATGGTGTTGGTATAAAATAAACATAACTAAAGATCAGCTCTATGTCTGTGTGGACGGACACACACTGCTAAGAATAAGCTAATTGCTAATCCAATGAGGCAGCTCGTATTTTTGTGATCGCAAACGCTGCCATTTACACAACACAACCTTCAGTTTGACATTTTGGGAAACACGCTTCTTGGCTTTCTTGCGGAGAACTCGATGGAATGATCGATATTAATCTCGCGTTTGTGCATTAAGTATGGAGCCAGAGCCAGCGGGCGATTGCCCTAGCTTAGCATAAAGACTGGTAACAGGGGGAAACGGTTAGCCTAGCTCTCTCCAAAATTTGAGAATAACTATACCAACACCCCCTAAAGCTCAGTAATTGACAAGTTGCATCTTGTTTATTGAATCCCTATTGATTGTATCATCTGACTCTAAGCAGGAAAGAGAATTTGTGTATTTCCAATATATCGAAGTCTTGACCAACATATTTATCCACAATTTTCAAGGGGTTTACCTGCGTCAATAAAACTTCATAACAACACATGTAACACAGCTTTTCATAATACATTTTCATAATCACTTTTGTCAACATTTACCAAGGCGTCAAGGTGTGTATTTGGAGAAAATATAAATCAATACAGAACTCATCTGAGCTCTCCACGTTGTGCTACAGAACACTGTGGGTGAGTTTAAAAGTAAAAACAATTATGACAGGAAAAGTCAAACTCTCATGATAAAAGAGAATGTAGTTTAGAATAACTGTGACATGCATGCGTGTGTGTGTGTGTGTGAGTTTTTGAATAATTTCAATCATTTTTCCAACTGGCATCAAGAGTCTGGCTCTTTCCGGCTCTTCTGAACCACCAGAGGGCGCCATTTGAACAGCAGACCAGCAGCACATCAACATCAATAGTGTCCATATGCTGTATTTTGGGAAGATTGTTGGATATAATTCATTTTATTGGTACCTATTGATACTTTTAAGACACGTTTAAATCTTTTTTTTCCCACGTGTGACACATGGGGTTCAAACTGTCATTAAGCGCTGACTGTACCTTTCAAACTGTACAGATTCAACACTGACGGTGCTTTAAGGTCCTGCACTTGTTAATTTGCAGCCACCCTGTGTTGTTCCAGTAGGAGAGACCAGTCCATCTCTCCTTAATAATAATCCCTGTTTCTGGAAGAGAGCTCACTGGAAGAAGATTGAAGACCGCATTGTTTGCAACTTGGTGTTCCAGGCGGAGCTATGACCCTGACATCAGAATCAGAATCAGAAACTGTTTATTGCCAAGTAACATACATTACAAGGAATTTGCTGTGGTCTGAAGGTGCTATTGTTTTGATAACAAATAAGTAGAATATAAAAGCTAAAATAAGAATAAAAATAAAAATAAGATAAGATAAATAACAACAGTGCAGTGACCAGAATAAAGTAAAGTGTCCAGGTAAAGTGTCCAGTAGGGGGTGGGTGCGTTAATGTAACACAGGGGGGACAGGGGTGATGTACGTTAATATAATGTATAAGTAGTGTTTGTGTTCGGGGGGGGGGTCAATGTAAGTTCGTCAGGTTGACTGCAGAGGGGAAGAAACTGTTTTTGTGGCGGGAGGTTTTGGTCCTGATGGACCGCAGCCTCCTGCCAGGGGAGGGGAGGGGGTCGAACAGATGGTGTCCGGGGTCGGCAGCGATCTTCCCTGCTCTCCTCAGGGTCCTGGAGGAGTACAGGTCCTGAAGAGATGGGAGGTTGCAGCCGATCACCCTCTCTGCAGAGCGGATGATACGCTGCAGTCTGCGTCTGTCCTTGGTGGAGGCAGCAGCGTACCAGACGGTGATGGAGGAGGTGAGGATGGACTCTATGATGGCAGTGTAGAAGTGAACCAGCATTTTTTGTGGCAGGTTAAACTTCCTCAGCTGCCTCAGGAAGTACATCCTCTGTTGGGCCTTCTTGATGAGGGAGCTGATGTTCAGCTCCCACCGGAGGTCCTGGCTGATGATGGAGCCCAGGAAACGGAAGGACTCCACAGTGTCCACTGGAGAGTCACACAGGGTGATGGGGGCATGTGGGACTGCGCTCTTCCTGAAGTCTACAACCATCCCCACTGTCTTAGAAGCGTTAAGCTCCAGGTTGTTGTTGTTGCACCAGGTCACCAGATGGTCAATCTCCCACCTGTAGGCAGACTCATCCTCACCAGAGATGAGTCCGATGAGGGTGGTGTCGTCCGCGAACTTCAGGAGCTTGACGGACTGGTGACTGGAGGTGCAGCTGTTGGTGTACAGGGAGAAGAGTAGAGGAGGATTACCATGTTACTGTTTCTCCTGTCGTCACTGAGCAAACTGAGCGTTGAGTGTTCAGTGGCACGACAAGCTGTGGCTTGTAACAACACAGGCCAGTAAAATAAAGATAAATATAGAAAAAGGATTGTTACTGTCCATATAGAAGCTTTTTTTGGGAAGCCCAGTGTCGTCAGTTCAACCGAAGAAGCACAAAACAGCTGCAGCACCATCGCTGAGCTAAACACCGCTTCAGTGAATAAAGCAGGCCACTTGTTCACAGTGAACTAGCTGAACCAACGCGTCTCTTAGGTCTCACCAGACCATGTAAACGATCCACATCAAGGCTGGGTTAGAAGGGCCCCAGACCCTCAGAGTCCCCCAAAAAAAGGCCCAAGGTTCACTGTGTGGCATTTGGTCTGTGGTAATCTGATTAATAGAAGCTGAAATGGTCTGAAAGGCTCTTACCTAACCCCGGGGTTTTGTAGAGGGGCCCCGTGTCGAAATCTAGTCATTTAAGTCTGGTTGGATTTAAAAAGAAAAGCAAATTTGAATACATAGAAGTCTATGGTAAAGGATCCTTTATTAACATTAGCATGAGCACACATATACACATAAACTATAACTCCTCCCGTCGACAAGGCTGTCATGGAAACCGATAATGGATGACAACAGGTGTAACAATATAAAATATGTCTTGGTAGGAGAAGTAACAATTATCAACAGAAACTGTACAATAAGAAACACTTACTAAGACGAGGGCTCCCCTCCGCCATCCTCCTCCTGCAGGGACTAGTGGCTCCCATTGCACTTCAAATAACGTTTCTCTGACTGAGTGTTCATGAAATAGCACCAGTTCTATAATCCAGCCCACCATCCACCATTTGATGATCATGGCAAAGATCCAGACAACGATCTCTGAGATAACAACGTCCCATTTCCAGGTACAAAGGGAGTTGCAGCGACTTCGGCTGCATGTAGATGCATGATCCGACTGTACCATATTTTACTGGATGAGTCGGTTCGTCTGTAGTTTCAGAGGAGAGTAAGACGCGACAAGAACCTGAGGGCACGTTACTGTTATCTGTGTCGGAATTCCTGGGAACAAGTCCAAGTGTAACTTCTGTTCAGGCTCTCAGGATTGTGTTTCACGGCCTGTTGAGAGTCAAATGTGTTTAGTTATTTTGTGAACATAGAGAATAAATAGTAAACATTTCTCTTCATCACTGGCTGCATCTTTGGACAGCGATGACCAAGTCAAGAGGAGGGTCAACAGGGCGTCCTAGAGGTGACACAAGCACACAAGGAGACATGGCCTGGTGTGGACACGCAGACATTTACGTTTGGAGGAGCCAAAGCTTTCAGCCCCAACATGGGAATCAATCAGTCTGATCACGTCTGGATGGAAATGCTTCCACAGACTAAGTCCCCCCCTCCACCCCCCAACCACCTCCCTCTTCTCAGGAGCAGCTGCAGGTTCTCAGGATGCAGGACTAAGATCCCCGCAGCTGTCCTGGAGGAGAGGCTTAATCTTACTTATAGGTGTTTCCATTATTTTGCCCCCCCCCCCCTGTGCACTGTGTATCCGTGGTGTGGCGATCCCTCCGTCAACACATGGCAGTCAGAATTTATCGAGCGGCAGCCAATCAGAGCGCGCCTTTTAGGGCGAGCCTCCGCCGCGCTCGGCCAATCAGAGACGCGGAGCAGGACCCGTGCCTCCCGAGTTGTGCAGCGATGCGGTCACGTGACGCTGGGAACAGGAATGCCAACATGGACCCGTGGCAAGGACGGGATGTGAGTGTGCTCCGGCAATAACACGACGGAGGAAACAAGAGAAAACACGACGATCCGGAAACCATCGACGGCGCCGCTCTGCTCCACCGAGCCGCGTCCGAACCGCACACGGTAGGTCGAGCCAAATGTCCGGGACTCCCTGCTCGGATCCTCCGGAGAGAGGAGGCGGGTATAAATAGAACGTGTTTTTTTTGTTTTTTTTTTGACCCAGCCGAACTTGAGACTCGTGGATTCCTCTGCAGGCGCGGTTGTGTTCGGGCGGGTCAAAGCGCCGTGGCATGCCCCTCTTCACAGAGACGGTCAAGGACGCCGTTTGTTGCCGCCTTCGCAGGTCGATTGTCGGCTCGGGGTTAGTTGTTTTTTTTTTGTGTTTTTTTTTTCCCCCCCTCCTCGCCACACGGGTTATGGGCGCGTCACTGCGGGCCGTGTTTACCAGCGCCGTGTTCGTGCACGGAGTGAAGTATGAGGCCCTGCCTGCAACATGTGCCCGACGGTCTGACAGCAGCAGCAGCAGCAGCAGCACATCTTTACATAAGCAGATGGGACGTGAGCCCTGCAAGCGCTGCCCCCCCCCCCCCCCCAACCTCCCCCCCCCTAGCTAATTCGAGTCTAACTTAATATACTTGAAATCTGCATTACCCAAGAATTTCGACCATTACAGTTAACTTTAAAAACCCACTGCCTGGCGTTTGTGTATATAGTTAAATAACAACTGCTCACTTGCAGGAGACTTTAAAGATTGTGATGAAAGTGGCCCTTTTGAAAAAGAAACATAATAATACAGAAGACTCAGGGGGTGGGGCGGGGGGGGGGGGGGGGGGGTGTTCCTTCAAGCATCTGTATTTGACAGCAAAAACCCTGCGATGGGAATGCTGGGATGTCTTGGCTGTAACTCTGGATTACCGACAGGACACAAAAAGCCCCAGTTCGCTATAGGTCAAATGGTTTTCGTACTCCGATTAATGGCACATTTGTTTAAACAAAAAAAAAAATTACAACAGCAACTAAAGGTTGTCTCGCCGAGGGGACCTGTGTCAAAATACCTGAAAATGTTTGAGTTTATATTGTACTCACATGCTGCACAATTCCAGATGGGGTAGTATTTAATCAAACTGCCACAAATGAAGTATTCAGGGTATCAGTAGTCTGATTTAATGGGAACTTGGGAGCTACAAGGCTTCGCACACATGGCTCATTAGGGACCCAAAAGCAAATGATTTGTTGGGTTGGCCGATCGTATGTGGCCCTTCTTGTCCTGTCCACGTGTCGAAGTGTCCCTCGAGCGAGACGCTGAACCCAGACTCTCTGCTGATGTGTGTGCATCTGCATCATGTAACGCTAGATATTGTAACATGGGTCTGTGTGTGTGTGTGTGTGTGTGTGTGTGGGGGGGGGGCTGTAAGATGATGGGGTGGACATGCTGCATTTACCATTTTACAAAGGTCTGTTGTCCAAACGAATGATTCGAAGCCAATTTTAGAGTTATAAACTAAGAAAATCAGGTTATTTAGGTTCATGTCTTGTGTGCGGCAAGTGTCAATCTTTAATATTATTAATATTGCGAATTTGCTGAAGGGGCTGCATTACTGTTTTTTTGGACAAGTTGCGTTGTTCAAAATACCTGGAGTCCTCACACGTTTGTATTCAGTTAAGTTGGACCATGTGGACTGTAATGTAATATGTCTGTAACAGTTCAGTTTGTGGAGCGCACGCCACATTTATGACAGGTTTTTATGACTTCTTATTAGATTACTTGTCGTATTGTTGCTTTTGGGGGGGACATAATTTGCCATTTAAAATAGGCAGGAAATTGCAGTGCTACGCATATCGTTTAAAATCGCAGCATCGTCGCCTCGTGACTCAAGTGTCGTGACAATGTCGTATCCTGGGGCCTCTGGTGAGTCCCACCGCTAGTAGAAACAGAACTGTACCGAAGTGGAAAATTCTCTGTGGTTCATCGTGCAAGTAATAAAACACGATGCACGAAGAGTTAAGTGGAGAAAAAACAAGGTTAAAATTGGGTCTTTAGAATTCAGCAAACACAAGTTCCCGTGGAGTAAATGACTCGTTAAACATGTACCCTGTAGCACCTACCTTTTTTAACGTTTAAAATCCGGCGGCTGAGGTGAATGAACAGCTCTTCGTGCACTTTGACTTTCTGCTGGGTAATTAAATCCAGTCTCATTGTTGCCGTTGCAGATTGGTGTGATCCCTCTTCTGGATAGAGTTTCCGCGGCAGCCTCTCCTGCGCGTGGCCCGGATCAATGGTGTCTCTCAGCAGCAGAACGCTGAGTCTGGAGAATGACCTGTTCGGGGACAGCAGCAGCAGCAGCAGCAGCCTGTTCTCCCTCGGCCTGGGAGACGGAGCCCGCAGCGAGGGGGGCAGTTCAGCCTCCTGCGACAGCCCCGAGGCTGGGGAGCTGGGGGCCATGCACAGCTCCAGCCCTGGAGAGGAGGAAGATGAGGAGGAGGAGGAGGAGGAAGATGAAGACGAGGGGGCGCGCCTGCATATTTTTCTCGGAGCAGTGGGAGAAGAGGAACCTGCGAGTCAGGAGCCTAAGCTGCCAGAATTCCCTTTCCATCCCTCTTCCCCGTTCTCCCCGACCCTGGAGGACATCGAGGAGTTCTTGAGGGAAAAGATGGAACTAGTCAAAGAGGGGCTACTGGCCCCGAAAGAGGAGGCCTCCCCTCTTCCGTGCAGTGACTCTCCATCCTCCACTACGCCCCCGGCTGCTTTCTCAGAGACTTGCAGCGACCCAGGGACTGGTGCCTCCCTTCGCACTTCAAGCCCAAACACCCCTCAGAAAGAGCAAAACAGCCCCAGTCCAGCTGACCCTTCCCCTTTGGCCCGAGTTAACTCCACACCATCCACCTTAACCACGCCAATGCTCCTGGGCGGCCCGCTGGTTCTCCAGCTCCAGCCCCTACCTCTGGCCCAGCCTCAGACCCCAGCAGGCTCTCCTCCTGGGACCCAAAGTGGCATTTGGCTCACTCATCTGGTCATGGGGCTCCAGGGTGCAACAGGACGAAATCTCACCCTGCTGGCCCCGCAGGTGCCCTCCGCCACCACCACCACCACCACCGTGTTATCACTAAACAGTGGAGACGCCAAATCAGCTGACCAGAAGTACGTGAAGATTGCCCCTCTGCCCATAACCATGAGAACTCTAGAGATCACGGGTGTGACTGGGGTTGGGGGCCAGGGCAATGGTCTGTTGAAGGCTGTGGCCCCCCGGTTGACCAGAGTGCCGCCTACAGAGAGGGTCCATAAGTGCTCCCACCCGGGCTGTGGGAAGATGTACACCAAAAGCAGCCATCTGAAAGCTCACTTCCGCCGGCATACGGGAGAGAAACCCTACACATGCAGCTGGCCTGAGTGCGGTTGGAGGTATGTGGCCTGATGTACCAGGTTCATGATCCAGATTAAAGTAAACCAACTTTTACCGGCCAAGGGCAAAAAAAATTGTTTGTTACGAATTTTTGGCATTTCCACTCAGGTAGCTAAGCTTGATTAGCAGTTTCACTTCCGGGCTCAACTAAATGTGTCCAAGATGTGCGTAGACATTTCAGAATGAATTTACGCCTTCCCTACCGTATCGTGTAACACTATCAAACGGTAATGATAGCCGGGGAGTGGTTGAAGGCTAACGTTAGCTGTTGCTAATGGATTACCAAATATGTAGTTTTACCTTGAAATGTGGCCCGACGTCCCTTTCGGATTTTCACCATCTACTGTCTTTTCAGCTGCTGATCAAGCGGGACGCGGTGAGATGATAGCGATTTGTCAGATTCCTCACGTTTATACACGACTTGTAACCTGAACACAGCAGTACGACGTGCATATGGTCTATTATGTGAACTTTTGAGGGCGCTATGTAGTGCGTAAAGAATAAAATGGCAGAAAGTAAATATAGTTATCAATGTAGCAAATGGGGGCGTGATTTCAGACAGTCACAGTCTTGGTGAACGTTCCACCAGTAGGACCTTCACTGGTAGGGTACTTTCTGTGGGCCTAGACCTCCTTGCTATGCCTTTGAACGCCAGAGCTAGCTCACGTAGGGGACTCCGTTCTCGTCACTTAGTAGATATATTAGCCTGGTGGTCTGATGTGAATAGCTGTCGTTGTTACTGTGTTTCTTACTCCACCCGCCTGCTCTTGTGTCACCAGGTTCTCCCGGTCCGACGAACTGTCCCGCCACCGCCGCTCTCACTCCGGCGTCAAGCCGTACGAGTGCTCGCTGTGCGAGAAGAAGTTCGCCCGCAGCGACCACTTATCCAAACACACAAAGGTCCACCGCAGCTCCAGGCCCAGCAGGATTATCAGAGCCACTGTGTGACACCTTTCAGCTGGCCTAAACCCTGCACCCACCCAGCCGGGCCGGGCTTTGACCGGGGAGGGGTCCAGGTTTCCCTCAGGACTTTTGGTGCTTCACAAGCAAAACTTTCAGAAGTATCTTGAGAGCTGGCTGCCGTTGTCCCCTGATAGTTCCCTTTCCTTTAACTCCCCCCTGGTGTTTTATCTTCCACCGTTCCTTCTGAGCAGCTCGTACAGCCACCTCAGGAAAAACTCAGTGGATTTCCTGGCCTTCACACACATACACACACACACACACACACACACACCAACAGGAGACAGTCTTGCAGAGGCCCCTCTTGCAGCCACTGCTTGCACTACTGTTCCTGTTCCCCCAAGCCCCCAGGTGCTGTTGGAAGAAGGGTGGTAACCAGTAACAGGAGTTCATCTGTACTTCTATAATCTCCTTTCTACTTTTGTGATCGCCCTTCTTCCTCAAAGCCAAACTTCAGGGTTCACGCCTAGAAAGCTTCCCAACGTTTTTGTATGTCGCTAAAGTGCTGATTTACTCTGTTTAGCGCCACATTTATACCAATGCGTTCGAATCATGTGGCTCGCCGCGGCGCGCAGGGTGAAATTATGATTAAAAAGTACTTGGATTTTGAGAGTTACGGTTCATTGTGAATGAACGGCATGACTCGTGATATTCAGAGTAAATGCTTATTTTTTTGTTCGAACTTGTGTGCTTTGCACACAATTTGGCCAAGCTGAGAAGACTTCCGATGTCGTATGCATCCAACCCTGGCCTTTTATTGCATTCGTCCAATCATAATCCACCCTGTTTTGACCCGTATGCCTTTTTCTCAGCCCCAGTATGCCCTAATCTCCATCGATGCCTTTGTCCCGATCACGAAACCTCACTTGATCCTACTGTTATCATATGACTGCTCTTATTTAACTGTGATTCTGAACTGGGGGTTGCCAAACCAGAAATCCCTGTTCTGGCCCTGTGAGAGCATGAAAACGACACCCTCGGTGCGTGACAGTTTATAAGCTCTTTTGTTCTCCGAAAGTCTCTTGAAATCATTGTGCAGCCGACCCATGTGGCCTAGAGAACTACTCGCTCTATATGTTATATTTTGGCTCAACGGTGCAAAAGTGATGTGAAACACTGCTCTTTCTTTATTTACAGTAGCAGTTACTGTATGACAGTTTTCTGTTGGTCATAGCAGCAAGAAAAGCTAATGGGTTAAACAGCTGGAAAGGCAGCTAACACATATTCAATCTTGTATTAGCATACTCAATATAACGTGTACTGAACATAAAGGACAAAGATAATGTGTACAGCTTGTAGCCTTTATATAGCTGTTGTTTTTTTTTGTGTTGTTTTATCAAAGAGAATTTTCAATCAGTGCATTAAGCTATTCAGTCGTGTTTCTGGAGAGGTTTTTTTGGTCCGTTATGTGAGTTTGATTCTAGCGTGATCAATCTGTGGAATGTCTGACTGATTTATGGTCTGGGATTTGGAGTCCCACTCTACCCATTCACAAACCATTTTAAGCTGAGTCTGCTGGTCTCAAGTGCACTTGTGTTAGTGGAGAGTGAGAAACAGAATCGGGGGGAATACTTTCTAAGGAAGGTTAAACTGAGCTGCACAGTGCAGTCAGCTATTATCACTTGTTCTTTCATCTCGACACTTTGGTGCTTGTTAACCTAACAGTGCTTCACATGAAGAGGCTGTATAGCTGACAGCAGACCGCTCCACGTAACTGGATTGTCTCTGTTGGACCAGCAGACGCTTCCTCACTGCAAACCGTAGGCTACTGGCAATCTGAACTTCGGGCTCCAGCAACATTGGTGCTTTTTGGGAAAAAGGAAAAAAAAAAAAAGTAGAGCACCTCTGCATGTAGCAGTGCACCGACATTTACACAGCAGTCACCCTCATATCTCTTAGCATTACGGATATATTAGGTTTCACTCCTTAAAAACAACTATGCTTAGTGATGTAGAAATCCATTCAGAGCAGACAGACGGGCGGATGTGTTTATCTGTCTGAACCAATGTGTCTGAGCCTCTCCAGGCTGCTTCTACTGACCTACATCTAGACCTGTATTCCCTAATCATCATCATCATCATCATCATCATCATCATCATCATCCTCATCATCATCTGTTTCTCTTTCTTAGTCCTGCCTGTATATGTGGTTGAAGACAGGCTGTATTATTGTTATTCTTTTTTTTGAATACCAGAAATGCTATTTTCCTATTTGCAAAAATAAAAAGCAAAAAAATAAACATGCCGAATCATTTGCTTTGTTGTTATTTGAGGGATGCGTATTGAAAAGAACTGTTGAAAAGAACCCAATAAGAGACGGAGTGTGAACAAAGTGTTTGACATAATGATATAATAATTTAGACATCTACCAGTAAATGATTGACCAACACTAATCAGACTAAAGTAATTAAATACATTTACTCAAGAACTGTACTTAAAGCTGTGCACGTCATTATTTTTACATGAACAATGGATCAAATGGCTAGGAATGTGAAGGGGGGGCTGCTCGTAGAGACAAAGACTAACTATCACCCAAATTATGCAGTGTCCCTCAGCCTCCTTTAGCTTTTTTTTGGTTTTTACAGCTCACTGCCCCCCCCCCCCCCCCCCCCCCCCCCCCCGAAAGGAGAGTGAATTGTGTAGGCTCATATTCACTAACTGACCAGAATTTTAATTTTGCTCTGTCTGCTAGATGTGTAAATATAGGTTTCTGCTGCCCTGAAGTGGCCAAAAATCTATGAATGCCACTTTAAGTACAAGTCTTAGCTAGTTGTACTTTACTAGTATTTACATTTTCCACTACTCTTTACTTCAATACATTTCAGAGAACTATTGTACTTTTTACTCCGCTACCTTTACTTGGCAAACACGTTTCTTTGTAGATTTAAGTTGCTTTAAAGCCACAGTAGGCAACACTATTGAATGTTAATTGTGGATGAAACAACTAATTTTGATTTTTTTTAAAAACGGGACCAGGTCGAATCAATCAACCAGTCAGGGTAATCAGGGGGTTCTGTGTTTTGATTCCTCCCTTCCAACCGTTCTGATTCACACTCCAATCCATGAGAATCCTTGTATGTGCAGGGTCGATGTGACTGGCCAGTTACATTCTAGCTAACCCTGATTGGTTGTTTGATTCAGACCTGGTCCAGTTTTTTAAAAGACTAAATACAAAGGGGGGCAGGTGCTCACAGACACATTATTTTGAAGGAGCCCTTCAATTAGATATTGTTAAGTGACGTACAATGGTCAAAATTCATTATTTCAACCAAAATTAGAATTCAATAATATTGCCTCCTGTAGCATTAATGGTTACATTACAACATGTTTGACATATGGCCTTATAAAGTTAATATGGCTAACATGTTAGCAAAGTTGTGAGTTGCCTCCTTTCAAATCCCGCAGACTTGGAACAACATTTTTGGACACGTGTTTCTGATGACACACTCAAGTCCAGTATTCAGCTCCTGAGAAATACACCTTCTCTTTAGCTGCTAAATGCTCCACTATGTTCACCAGCTAGTTGCTGACTTTGTCTGCAGTTTTCGTACTGGGTAGGTAGTGTACAATGGGCCATTTGACACATTGTTCATATAAACATATTGAACAGTTCAGGTTTGAGATTTAAAAAACCTACGATGAGTAGTAACAAAACACACTGGTGTGCAGTGCTTTTATCTATCCAACACTGTAACTCTACCTCAGCCAGCCACAACATCAAAATGCTGGTTAAATGTGGATGTATTAGAAATAATCATTGATAATGTGTTAATTATATGGAACCCTGTCATATTAATGCCTATATATGACAAGACGTAAACGAGAAATTCAATTCAATTCAGTTTTGTTTATACAGCGTCAAATCACAACAACAGTCATCGCGTGACACTTTACAAATAGAGCAGGTCTGGACCGCACTCTTATCGGCCCGCTCTCCTCTCATCGTGTCACCTCCTTTCCACTAATTCGCCCAGTGACTGTCTCCATGAAATGACACCGGTCTGAATTCCCCGCAGCGCTGGGATTGCAGCACGGAGTGGGTGGCAGGACAGCCACAGCAGGGCCACTCCAGTGAGTCTCACTGCTGCAGGCAGGTTTCAGTCCTGTAATCACGTTTCAATACTGATCTGAGTGCTGCAGTATGGTGCAACATCTCTTCAGTTCAGTTCAGTTCAGCTCAGCTCAACGCTCTAGGAAGCAGAGCGGAAGCTGCAGCTCCATCCGAATATCAGGTCGGAATTTCTGGCTGTTGCTGCTGTCCAGTAGTGCTTGGCTGGGAGGGAGCGCCCCCCCGAGGAAACTGGGAACCGTCTTCAAAGCAAAATCGGTGTCGCCTCCTTTTTCTGCCACGCTCCCTTCACTCCAGTCGCTGATCTGGGACGATGCGGTCTGATCCCTGTTGCTGAGAAAGGCATCTGAAGAGAAAGTGGGCCAGAACAGGATGTGGCCACAGACTGTAATGTAATAACAGAAGCTGACAACAGCTGCGAACAGAGGTTACTGTACCACAAGAGTACTGCACTGTCTTTCAAAAGCTATAGATTGCCTCTGTTCAGCAAGTGTGACAAGAACATCTCCTTAAAGCTAAAGAAGAGTGAGGAACATTGTTCTATTTTAATGGGTGTTTTAAGGCTGGTCCTTTGCAATTAATAAAAAAAAAAACCTTCTCTCTGGCCTTGTTGGAAACTAAACTGAATTCATATAGGAATCAGAAAAGCAGGCCAAGACAAGCACTAATAAACGCCTCATGTTAATAGTGGCTCAAATGACTGTGCGTAATTTTAAAAGAAACTGCTTGTAGTGATGGAACGCACAGAGAGTAAGAACCCAACTGTTGTGGTTCCCCTCAGCTTGTTTTAAATGAACCCGCTGTGCACTACCTGACACAGTTAGCATTTCGCAGCTAAAGAGCCAGATATTTCCCTCGGGAGTTTTTTTTTTTTTTACATCAGCTTCTTTTATGTAAAGTTGAAAAATTGTCTAAAAGTGTATGAAGGATTAAGTTGGACACAAAAATCTTACAGCCTTAAATAACACGACACGGACTGAAAGTTATACTCACATAGGTTACGATGGATTCAATCCTTTCCAACACTTGAATTCCCATTGATTAACAAGAACTCACTGCATCTGTAAAGTTCCAACAGACACACTTGTACGTCTCTGTACAATGTGAGCGCACTGCAAACCTGCAGAAGATGCTAAGAGAGGGAATCCAAATACTGAAGATGTCTCCCCCTCTGCTGTGATGAGTCACTCAGACAGTCAATCCAGCGCCACCAGTCTATAAATAATCACCCACTGGTTTTTGACTGCAGCACATTAAGGGCTGAATAGTCCCAATGCTTTTTTGGCTGGATGTTTGATGGAGGACTGATACTGCGCTCTGATTGGCTGCCATTAAGTGCAGTCAAAGGTGTTCGCAGAAACATGGATATCTTTTTGCTTATAGCGAGGTGGTGGTGTTTCTTTATTGAGTGATAATGTATTTGAACGTGTCGAGACATACTGTGCAGCTTTTCCAGTTCAGGCTCCCTTAAATGCTTCTCAGTCTCAGCTGTGCCCATGACACCTGCTAAATGTGTTATATGAAGGTGCGCTCGTATCTATGTCTTGTTGATCTTGGTTTATTATTATTATTATTATTATTATTATGTTTTATCAAGAAACACGGTCTACTTGCAGAATTAACATTCTAATTGTGTGGATTCTGTCTTTTTTGTTAAATCTCTGTCATCAAAACACGTTTAAGCTGAGTTTAGCTATTTTGTCTACTCTGTGTTCACACCAGAAAACGACACAAATAGTGCGTGCAATAAATTAGACAACAATTTGCTGAGGGCTGGTTGATGGTAGTGTGACACTGCTGTGATCCACTGCCACTTGGTGGTTAATCTGAAAACATACTTCCAGTTTCTACTGCTGCTAATGTAGGTGTCTGGCAGGTTTGTCATGTTATTTTCACCTTGTCAGTCTGTGTGTGGTGGTTACATGTCTATATGTGGACGGAGTCTGTCGACGTGATAGCATCCTGTGACCTGCGGGATGAAACTCGACAGGCGTGAAGTTGAGATCAAAATGAAGGCGAAGAGTTCCAAGTTGATTGTGGTCCAAGCAAGGGCGCCGGAAGTGGAAGGGTAGGAAGTAGGGAAGGGGGCAAACGGCCACCCCACTTTACACCCCTGGCCCACATTCGTTTTAAGTCGCGGATCACTGTATCCCAGCATGTTAGCATGTGGCTCTTATTCTAAATGCAGTTACAAAAAGCATAAAACTCAACTGGCCGATGACTGAGCAGGTCAGAAATGGAACGATAGAATTTTAAAGTTGATTGTGTGTTTTTGGGATGCCGATGAAACGATTTCAACACTGGAGGAATATATTTGCCGATGTGTCTGTTAGTGGGTCCTCTGCTGCTACGTTTTAATGAGCCGGAGCCTTTCTGTTGTTCGTCTGGGCAAACTGGCAAGGAAAGCATTACAGCCGTCCTGTTTCTCAGAATTCATCTAATTTTTGAAACAAGGAAAATAGCCACTCTATAAAAGAAAAAAGAAAAAAAAAAGCTGTAGTTTTAACATGCACTGCTACTGGAGGCGACCTCGAGTGTCAAAACTGTAGACATTCGAACAGCTCCTCCTTGTGGACAATCTGCAGCCTGCTTAAATGTGAAAAGGTGAGTTTGTGAGTTATTGTGCTGCAATGCATCAAATACAGAGAAAGGGATTTCATTTACGTGTGCGACAGGTGTGTGGCAGCCATGTGATGGACTGGTGACCCTTCTTCTGGCCCAAGGCATGCTGGGATAGGCAGAAAATCATAAAGAAGGTGAAGAAGACAAGAGAAGCAGTGTGAGAACATACTGCTCAGGCATTCGGCTGCTTCCCCCACACTACTCTTTGCTCTCCTATCTTTTCATAATTTAATCATCAACAGGTGCCAATAAGATCTTCCCACAAGCTTCTAGACAAAATTCATATTTACTAATCCACTTTCATTTTCTGAGGAAATGTTGTTCTCTAAATCACTTTCAGCCTAAAAGTTTATATAATTGACGAGGCGCGCTAAAATCGCTGTTTAGATTTCTTGTCAATTTATAATTGGACGCACGGAGTGTAGCAACACGTAGCAAACCACGAGCCCACACTATCGCCGGCTGCTGTTTCCATTTGTGGGACATTTGTAACAGTGTGGTAAAGTAACAACACAATAATAAAGAGAAAGAGGAAGTGATCTCAGCGAGTCCACTGACACATTTTAGTGTTTCGGAAGCGTCGGAGTTTGGACAAACACGCACACACAAAACAAGCAAACAGGTGGCCATTTCCTCTTACAGGATACGCGGAGACGTAACGTTTAAAACAGAAAGAACATGCGAGCCGCACCAACGCGTGAAACGTGAAGGTTGCGTATACTGCATAGCCTTTCACAAAGAATAGATAATGTGTGATAATATTCATACTAACGACACTAAAATGTTGAACACTATGGCAACTCGAAGAAAATATTTGCCGCATGATGTCTACATTAAAACCAACAGCTACCAACACACAAAGCCCCTATTTTGCCTCCGAGCAAACGCAGTTAGAGGCGCGACAGTCCTCGGTGGCGAGGTGTCCGAGGATCAGCAAATGCAACATTTTTTCCTGTTCGGAGGAGCAGTACAACGTCAGTGCGAGCCAACGGCGGTTTAATGTGTTTTCTGTTCAGGTATCTCCCTGACGCACTGTTTGAAACTTGTTTCCTGAGGCATGGCACAATAGAAAGCTTTCCAGCGATGTTTGGGGGATATTTCGACGCGGCTCGACGTCTCGGAAATCCAGCGGGCTCTACGAGCGAGGTAATGTTAGCACACAAGCTAACGTGAAGCTAGCTAACGGCTAAGTTAGCAAACTAACGTTAATACCTTGATTTATTTGTCTCCTCGGTTGTTTACACACACACGCTGAGCTCAGCGGTGGCTATTGAGATCCAAGCTGCGACTTTAAACTGTCGGGAAATGGCCGGTAGCGTGTGTTGACGGTAACGAAACTAACGTATTCATCAACAAGTGGTCTTTTATTTTGCTCTGTGTGGGTGCCTGGCTGCCGACCAGTCACTCCAGTCCGAGCGTTTATAGCGCGTGAATAACCCATGTTATATAGCTGGTTTGACCTAACCTAGCTGACGTTATCTCAGTGCTCCGTAGATAACGTTTGCTGCCCGTGTCAGGCGTTACATAACGTTCATCTTTAATCTTTTCCCCTGGCAGCAGTTTTGACACTGTCCCATTTTTGCCCGATATCACCGGTATTAACATGAGAGTTTGGGACAGATTGTGTGTGTGTGTGTGTGTGTGTGTGTGTGTGTGTGTGTGGGGGGGGGGGGGGGGTGTGTGTCTTCAACCCAGCAGGTCTGGATGAGTCAGAGCAGATTTACTCGTCTCCATAAGAAGCTTACACTCACACACGCACACACGCGCATACTTGTTGACAGATACTGACAGGGAGAGCACAATTCACATTCAGCCTTTGGACAACATAGCAAAAAGACTACATGAAAATCCATCAACACATAGCAGTCCTTATTAATGTCACTTGGTAGCATGTGTCAACTTACTAACAATAACTTCATATGTGGCTCTTCAAAGCGATAGTAGAAAACCTCAGAAGTTGGGGTGTGAATTGCAGGAATATTGTACTCAAAATCTTCAAGGGGAGATATATTAACAGTGAAGACCAAGCACCAGGAAAATAGAAACCCTTCCCTTGCAGAAGAGGTGGGCCCTCCCTGCAGAAACTCGTGTGTGTGTGTGCAACTCCATTGCCACACATTGCATTGCATGTGAATGGATTATCGAGAGTGGGCTCTAAAGCGTGGTCTAATGGACCTTGAATGGCAGCATGATTGTGGATGACAGAAGGGACGGTGCTTTCATTACCAACACAAGTGGAGTTGCTGTGCATTTCAATCTCTAATGTGTCAATAACTGGAGCGGAACACAAGATGCGTCTGCCACGTGGGACGCAGCCCTTCATAGATGAGCATTGTGACTTAAATGGCTCGGGCCGTAACAAGTAATATTCAAGCTGCAGTATGACAGTTAACGTTTCAGTGTAATTCTGAGGTACAAGTACCACTTTCCTCTATGGAGTCAGGACAGCTGACGGCCACAGAGGGTACCTCTCCTAAATGGCCCAAAGATTAAGGTGACCTGGTCTGATGTATCAGCGATTGGTGCAAACATAAGATCTGATCCCAGCTTACCACCTCTGCATACCACTTTCCTGGTGGAAACCCTGCAATAAAATGTCTGCGCTATGTCTCTGTCTTTGTTGTTAATTGCAGAACTGATCTGTGCTCAGCATCTTGGGTATTTGTCTTGATTGTGAATATTTAGTGATCTTGATTCTGAGTTGCTGTGGTGTGCAACTCAGTGTGGTTGTTTTGCTCCTTTCTGGAACAGCACCCTGGTGTAAGGAGCACAAAACAATAACAGAGCTAGGTATCTAGAGGGCTGCGTATCAAATTTAAGTGCCTTTTTGGTGTTGACCATAATATAATATAATATAATCCCACTAATTCTGGACAGTATTTTATTTAGGCAAAGTTCTTGTAAAGCTGCTTTGGTTTGGACAAAATTAAACAATGAATGGTAAATGATCTCACTTATATATCGCTTTTCAACCTTCACGGTTCCCAAAGCGCTTTACAGCTAAGTCTCATTCACCCATTCACTCACACATGGCGACGGCGAGCTGCCGTGCAAGGTGCTGGTCTCCATCGGGAGCAGCTTAGGGTTCAGTGTCTTCCTCAAGGACACCTCGACATGACGGGGATCAAACCCCCAACCCGCTCTAACCAGCTTTACCTCCCGTGCGACAGTGCTAACCACTGCGCCACCATGCCGCCCAATTAATGCATTTGATATATATGCCGTCTGTTATTAATGCAACTATAAGCAATGTTTTTTTAACTTATCAAATGACAATGTGAAAACACTGATATTGTGTGGGTGGTCGCTCGTAGTGATGAATCTACAGAGAATTATCAGCTGAATCCGCCACTCCCTTCGGCTTTACAGAGCTTAATAGTGAGTTTCAGCTCATTGTTTATCTGTCAGCCCGCAGCATTACTGTTTTGGTTCACTCTCGCTGCTCTCATAGTGTTGTCTTCAGCAGTAGCACTTTTTTTTTTCTGTGAAAAGTTGTACACTATCTGCCCAGCACCAGTGTCAACAGACACAGTTAGCAACTAGCTGGTGAACATAGTAGAGGCAGATATTTCCCTCAGGACCAAAAACAGTGCTAAAAGTGAGTGAATATTGGACATCCATTCATCAGGTGGCGCAAACACTAGTCAGAAGAGCCAAGGGCCTCTACGAGCTGTAGGGGCCAGCCAGAAGAGCCAAGAGCAAAGCTGCAGGTGGTCAAAAATAAAGTGTTCAAGCGATCAAAGAGGCCTGCCACCACTATGATTCCAAAACTCCTATTATGCAGCCCAAATGCTACACAATGTATAAAACAAAGCTGCTCCAACCCATGGATGTTTTCCTACCAATGTATCCACCCACCCAAGAGAAATTACCATTGAAATGTCCAACCTCCACCCAGACCAAGGACAAGCAACTGTATCTAAGTATGGATGAGGTCTTTACATTCTATGGGATCCGCATCACATCTGGGTAGAGCTCTGTTCCAAGAAGACAGAAATAGCATTTCAGAGGCAATGCGGAGAAATCACTTTCATGAAATAATGGCCTCAGTTCCTTTGGTTGACAACACAAAGATCACTTATGACCCATTTTTAAGGTTAGGCCCATCTTCTCCAAGCTCAATCAGTCATACAAAGTCATGCCATTTCAGGAATGTCTGTCAGTGGATGAGAGCATGATCCGATACTATGGCCGACATGGTTGTAAGCATTTCATAAGAGGTAAACCAATCCGTTTTGGTTACAAGATATGATGCCTTGACTGATCCAGTGTTTGCATGTATCACATGGAACCATGATGGATCCCACACTCGCCTCCCTGAGACTGGGTTGGGTCAGGGTCCCAGTGTCATTCTCGGTCTTGCAGAGCAAGTTCTGGTGCCTCAAGGTTGCACGTCCTTTCACGACAAGCTTTTCACTTGCACTCCTCTATGAAATGACAAAAAAAGGCAAATGGGTGCTCTGGAATGATGAGGCGAAATCGTTTGTTTGATGTCCCATTCAAGCCTTCATGAAGTTACCCCCGGGGAACCTCTGAGGTTCTGACCCAAGGAGACAAGTTGCTGGTCCCTTGGAAAGACAGAAACATTGTCAACAAAAGTGGCAACAAACATGCAGGAGAAATACAGTGAGACCTTTGTCAAGAGATGGAACAAGGAGCGACAAGCCTTTGAGAAAGTCCCACAACCAAAATTCATCAACCAATACAGTGAGCACATGGGTGGTGTTGACCTTCATGACCTACAGGTTTCAAGATACCATATCTTGATAAGAGATAAGAGGTGGTGGTTGCATGGTCTCTCAACAGTGCACCCATAAACAGCCATTTCTTTTACAGAGATGTTATGGGAGGGACCATCGACCTGCTCACCTTCTCACAGATAGTGCCACAGTCTCTTATGCAAAAGTTTGGCACAAAACCCCTGAGCCTCGAAATGAGATCTCTACTGGCTACTGAATGCACTGGTTACAGAGATGTTGTCATTGTGACAAAAACGCACCACCTATGCATGTGAGAAATGCAAAGCTCCACTGCACATTGAGTGTTTCAAGATATACGATGAAGAGCAGAAAAGGAGACGAGAGTGAATGAAAAAGGCCCCAAAAAGCCAATAAAAGAAAAATGGAAAAGTTAATAATGGGTGAGGAGAAGCAGTACAACGGACTCTGGAAAGAAAAGAAAGGTCGACGAAAAAGGAAAGAAGACTATCAAAATGACTGAAATGTTTTCGGGGAAAAAAGGTCAATTGGTTCTACTTTATGACAGCAGTCTGACTGATCGTATTTAAAAATAACGATGCACAAACTCACAGCGCACTTGGTTCTGAAGACTACCTCTGTGATTATATATAAACAATATAATTTTATTGTGTTCAATGTAGGCCTCTACTTGAATGCATACTCTACAGGCCACCTCAGCTCAGAATCACACGACTGCTACACGGTTGTTTGTGAACGTTGCACAAAAATATACAAAATGACAATGTTACAATAAAGTGACAGTATTTATGTTTCAATACATGTTACAATAAAATAACAATGTTGAAATACGTTGATGTTTTTTTTTTTTTTTTTTTGTCTTCGCTCTCAGTATTCATATCAGTGTTTTTGATATGTAAAATTGTCACACTAGACTGTGGCAATGTTGGGGGCTACTAGTGACAGAATTTTAAATATGTTAATAACTGGGCTGGGATATGTAAGAATTTTGATGACTGTATAGGAGAAATATTTTAATTCAGTATACAACATATTGTGACCGACCATAAAACACACTTTTTCACCTACTTTTCCATGAAAAAAAAAAGGGTTACTAATGACACATGCTTTGGATATTTCCATGTCTGGGAAAAATGTGGGATTAAATGGGTTAATGGTTACGTAGTGTTTGAAGCGTCTATAATGTCCACCCACACTCTACACTTTTACCATCCCTCTCTCTCACACTCTGTGTCAGTCACAGCATGAACCCTCCCATCTATCGTCTGTTTTTATCTGCAGGAAGTCTTTCCCTGCTGAAAAGGGGAACCCGACACTTTTCTCTGGACAGCATGGTATTATGTAACCCTTCAGAGGTGAACCCAGTTGAGGTTGTCGGACAGGAAGGATTGTAATTAATGCAGAGGTTTAGTTTGACTTGAGACATTCTAAGTGGTAGGATGAACCACTTTTCTATCAGATTTCTTATGGGGAAAGATACATTTCTCTCAGTGTTTAAGGATACTCGATACTAATAGTCTCAAGTCTGCACTGGTCAGTTAAGGTAATGGGTTAGAGTGAAGTGTTGTATCAGCTAATATGTAAATCTGGTGTTGTCTTTATTTTGTCTGACTAGGGCTCTTCAGATTGAAACTGTGTGCAACAATACTAGCAGTTGAGGTCACATACCTAAAAGAATATAATGGTGTCCCACTCTGACAGGAGCAACACAAATAAGAGACATGTCAATCAAGCCCACTCCGTACGTGCCCACACACTCCTGAGAGGAGGTCTGATCAGCCAAAGTGAAAACGCCTGAGTGGGTGCTCCACTGACATTTATTAAGTTTAACCTCGGCATAGGATGTCTGAAAATATGCACAGGCTGCAGCAAAGCCACTCAGAAATACCTAAGAAAGTGTCCTTAGCTAAGGGCAATGTCAAGTTCTTTATTGTCATATGCATGGCAGTTACAGTAAAGCGGTCGTTTTTAGAGGCTCCCCCCAACAATGCTCATGCAAATATGTATAGAAAGGAAGGCATGTAAGTAAAATCTAATCAGAATCTAAGACAAAATACTGTAGCAGCTAAAATATAGGAGGAAATATAATAGAATATAAAATGAGATAAAATAAAGACAAAAGATAGTGAAAACCGGAGGGACATTGGGCCATAAGGCAAAGCAACATATTTACGGTAATGATAGCTAGGAAGTGGTTGAATGCTAACGCTAGCTGTTGTCAGACAGTAGCTAATGGGTTATCAAATATGTTGTTTTACCTTGAAATATGGCGCGATGTCCCTCCAGATTTTCACGATCGAGTGTCTTTTCAGTTGCTGATCAATGGAGAAGCGGCGAGATGACAACGATTTGTCAGATTCCTCACGTTTATACACACAGCAGTACGACGTGATAACAGCATTTGAGCTTCCCACCCTGAGCGTGACGTCAGAGGAAAATGGCCGCCATGTTAATATGATGTGCTGCCCTTTTATATAAGGGTTATTATCCCTGTAGGGTGTTTGTGAATGGCCTTCCTCTGTTGTTTGAGTAAACGTCTTCATGAATACCATTCTTTACCTTTCACTGTGAGTAGAGCTTTCAGTTGGCGATCAATCGTCATACAAATAAGTGCGATTAACGATTGAATTGTCTCTTTCTGTTCATTTTCATGTGTGGCTTTGCAACTGGGTCTACATCCATGTTGTTAATTTCAATGGCTGCTCATTTATTGAAACATAGTATGACATCGTCCCTCCCCTGTCTCCGTCAACTTTACCCTGTCTAGCACCAAAGATACCATGCTAAATGAAACCTTCACTGATACTCAGCCTGCGGATAGGTCTTACAGCCAAGGCACAGCTCCAGAATGGAGTTTGAGGTTGTTGTTTTTTCTGCGACCAACCAACCAATGTCATCTACTAACCGTTTGGTCGACTATTAGGGTGCAGCCCTATTGTCCTTTAAAAGAAAAACTGGATATTTAGGCTTAGGTGTCATTTTGTTATTACTAAGTAGTTGGCTTAACATTTTCCTCATGTTTATGGAACCCCATAATGTGACGTTGTGAGCAGCTGTTCTACGGTTTGTGAGCCTCATGATTTTTCTCCTCTCTAACTTCTGTTTTGTTTTTTGTTTTTTTCAGTGAGAGACATGGACAGCTCTGTCACCTTGTGGCAGTTCCTTCTCCAGCTCCTATTGGATTCCAGTAATGAGCAGCTGATCTGCTGGACCAATGAGGAAGGGGAGTTCAAACTGCTGCAGGCAGAGGAAGTGGCCCGGCTGTGGGGAGCCCGCAAGAACAAGCCCAACATGAACTACGACAAACTCAGCAGGGCTCTCAGATACTACTATGACAAAGTAAGCTCGGCCTTTTGGTGTTTAGGTTTTTACTAAACACAAACACTATACTATAACAAATATGACCAATATGGGGCCTACCATCAGCCAGCTGTTGCCTGCGCCCCACGCGTGTGAGTGTGTGTCGTACCCACAGGAAACCTGCTCGGACACACTCCCTAGCTAACTCCCCAGTACTCCCTAACCACCATAAGCATGTTCTGTCCTTCAGCTTTGTCAAACATCTGACCAATTACAGCCTTGTAATGTTGGCCTGTGTGGGCAGAATATTGTCAGAATACTGCAGCTCAAAATGTGGCCACAATGTGGTTGTTAGACTGGAGCTTTAATTTAAGTCTTCTGTTTCTGCTTCATATTATTCTTCTGTTAATTCCATTTGGCAGTCATAGCTATAGCTGGCCTCCTTAGGCTGGCAGGAAAAAATTAAAATAATTTGAGGCATCCAATACCATAACATTTTTGGGCAGGTCGTAGAGTATTTTTTAATATTTTGACAGCACTAAAACATTTTTATCCAGTCAAACTGAAATTCTGATATAGGATGTGACAGGTATGGCGTTATGCAGGTAGCCCACTACACTGGTGACTGCAGGACTGTCATCAGGCCTGGTTCCAGAGTAAAATTGAAGGGTTTTTTTCCCCCCAAAGTAGTGGGGGTGCACTTGCAAGAGTAACTGCATGGACCGGCAATGGCAATCACACTAGCGTATTGCCTACACACTCTCAGCCCTACAGTATGTTACTAATGGCAATTAATGTGACACCATAGCAGCAGTACATAATGCAGACCTAAGTGGTGATTGGTACAGCTCACTAAAATAGGCAAAGCATAATCATTTAAGATGGTGTACCCCAATTTAAACCGTAGTATGTTACAGGGTTCGAGTCAGAGTGCTCTGTTATGACAGTGCCCCCTTTAAACATTAAAACGTCATTTTAAGTATCAATGCAATGTGGTCACTGTCACTAAGTGGGAGCCACAGTAAATTGTACTGGTTTCATTCATACAGGGGAATTTTTAAGGTTCTTTGAAGTCGAAGTCAAGCTAAATACTGATTCAAATAGTGGCACGGTTAAACCCTGGCGCAACAAGGGGGTGCACTATATTTGATCCATATGATTTTATGATTTCCCAAAATTTCTCTTTGTTTAGAGTAATCGAAAATGAAACAAAGTGAATGTGTCTAAAATAGGGCTGCAACTCACAATTATTTTCATTATGGATTAATCTGCTGATTATTCTCACCATTAATCGATTCATTTTTTAGTCAATAAAAAGTGTGTGTGTGGGGGGGTTTCCCAGAGCCCAAAGTGATGTCTTCAGATTGCTTTTTTTGTCCAACCAACAGTCCAAAACCCGAAGACTCTTCATTTACTCTCATAAATGACCAAGAAAAGCAGCAGAAAAAGTGGAAAATTTTTTTTTCAAACATGCGCAGTGAAATTAACATTTGCCACAATAACATTTACAGAACATTCCTGCTCTCTTTGAACTGATGATCAAGTATTACTGTTGACACTGAATGAATAAACTAGGCACAGATGCACTGCTCTAATGGTGCTTAGCGGCTTGAGCACCCTAATATTTTCGCCCCACTCCCGGGCTCCAAAAAAAGTAAAAATGAAATACGAATTTGATCAGATTGTGTGGGATCCTGATATGTATGAGATCAGATGTTTCATTGGCAGTCATAATGAAACCAATTGCATGATGCCTACGTTGCATAACCGCAAAATGTTTTTGAAGCAGCAGCTGGAGACTCAGAGGGGGGACGGTTTCCTCCAGACAGCTGCACCCAAGAGTGCACCAGCAAATAGCAAAACACAGTTAATTACGTCTCAGAATGGTTAAAGTCCACTGTGAGTGACATGCAGAAGAGGGGGAGAGTGCTGTCTGTCTCCCACTCTTGCTAGTGGTTTGGCAGAAGCACAGCCTGACCCTGTGGGCGTTCTGGGCAGGGCTGCTCTGGTATGTTTGGCTGCAGCATTAGTGGCTGCTAGTTTGGTACAGACAGGAAGGACAGAGCTGTCCCACGCACAAGGCTTTTCTGTGGTCTCGGGCTTCAATTTATTTTACTCCAAGTACATGGTAGAGGCAAACTACGTGAGGGGAAAGTCTTTGTTTCTGCTCTCTCTGTGTGCTTTCTGCCTGGATGATAATGATGTATGATGTGTGTAAACTAACATATCTTGTTCTGCAATTGCTCTTCTGTGTCTTACAGAACATCATAAAGAAGGTAAACGGCCAGAAGTTTGTCTATCGCTTTGTGTCCTATCCTGACATCCTGAAAGGAGATGTTGCTACCCGAACAGAGGGCGGGGATGTGGGTGCCGGGGGCATCCCTCCCCTATTGAAGAGGGGAGACAGCGCCCTGCTGGAGGGTGAGCCTGGAGACCGCAGCAAGGTAGGAGGTAGTACAGCAGCTCTGGGCTCCAGCACCAAGCAGTCAAACCGAAACGACTACATCCACTCGGGCCTGTACACCTCCTTTACCCTCAACTCGCTGCAAAATGGACGCCAGCTCTTCAAGTCCATCAAAATCGAGAACCCAGCAGAGAAGATGGCTGACAAGAGAGGTCTTGCTGCCACAGCCCAAAGCCAGGAGCAGCTGCCTCAGCCACAACAGCCAACTGCTTTGCCATCCGTCATCAAGTTTGGAAACACCCCTCCAAAGCCAGCACCAGCTCCGCCTCCTCAGGTTGCCATAGAGCCGAGCCTGATGTCCAACCACTTGGATCCTCTGCAAGCTGCACCCCTGCGGCCCGACGACATCAACTCACACTCCTCCTTGCCGTCCCAGTCCGTCTACTCATTTGAACACATTCGCCCATCGGAACCAGCGTTCAGCCTACCGGACCTGACCTCGGCGAGCCCGTCCCCAAGCCTAGTGCCTGACTCCTCCCAGGAGCTGGTGATTGACAGCGACATCGAGTCTGGATCCTCTCAGCCCACAGATGCTCAGACTCAGGACAAGGCTAGTACACAATGCTATTTAAATAACTGAAGAAATAACAGCACAGTATTATGGAGTATTAAACTGCTAAAGAATAATCACTAAGTTATTAAGTGTGGATGTTGATGTTTTCAAAACTTTAAAACCTGAAATAACAGATATTTTGGCCACTGGGGAGCAGCGGAGACAAGCTATAAACAAAACGTTACACACAACCTGATACATACAAACATATAATCAGGTATCAGTTAGTTGTTAGCAGACACGGAGCAACATTATCATTCATTTGGAGTCGTGTTTCTGGGCACCAGATAAATGTAAGTCCAATATTCTCCTATGGTCTCCACCAACTCCTGAGGGAAATATCTGGCTCTTCAGCAGCTAAATGCTCCACTGTGTCCACCAGCCAGTCTACTAACTGTGTCTGTCTGCTGTTTGCAGTGGCTTTTTTAGGTACATTGTACACACTATGAGATAGGGCTGCACAATTAATCAAATATTAATCTCCATCACGATTTTGGCTTCCCACAATTAAATGAATGTGATGGACGGCGATAGAGACGGTTAAACTGCGTGCTCCGCTCATAGAAAACTCCGCCGCATGTCAGATCAAGCACTCTGTAAATTAATGGCCAGCCACCAGGGAGCGATCAAAATGTTTTGGTTTTACTTTTGAGGTAGTCTCGCATAGCTGTTAGATACTTTCTAACCCACTAATCTCCACACTTTGTTTTAGCGCTGTACTTTTCGGGAGCCGTCATGCTGACGAGCGCCCTGCAGCGGCAGCCAGTGAAAAAAATGTCCTGGATGTTGCGAAACGAAAGTCAAATCTCTGGAGCAGGAGGCGAAGGGCTAGTCCCTCGAAACGGATCATTGTCCGTTGTTTGGAAGTATTTCGGATTTAGGGCAAGTGATGTTAAGCATGAACAAATCGTACACAAAGAGCGCTTGAGACTTGCGTCGCACAGCAACACAACTAACTTGTTCAAGCACCTGAAAAAAACACCACAAACTGCAGTACGATGAAAGCACGAAGGCCAAGAAGAATAACATCGCTAATGCTACCTCAATGAATCCCTGTCCTTGTCCAACGCGCTGTACAGCACGCCGCCTTAAAAAAAAAAAAATTATTTTTAGCTTCCAGAAGATGAACTGTGAATAAGGACCCGTCTTGTTTTGATGCAAAGATTTGTACATCAGCAGGAATGCAGCACAACATGGAAGTGAAAGCAGTGCTCTGTTTATTCAAATGTGAGAGTGCAATAAAATCAATGAATAATCGTGATAAATAATCTTGATCTCAATATTGATCAAAAAAAAAATTGTGATTATCATTTTGGCCATTATCCTGCAGCCCTCCTATGAGAGCAGTGAGAGTGAACCAAACGGTAAAGTTGTGGCTAAAGTCAGCTAAAAGATGCTAAAGCGCTCCTTAGGACTGAGGAGAACTCGGATGATAATGCTCTGTGAATTCATCACTAAGACACAACACACAAGTAGCCACAGGATTCATTTTTAGCATAAATATCCATTGTTATATAAATAATTGCTCAGTAGTGCAGCATCACACGCTAAGAAGTACCAGCACAGCAGGAAATAAAAGGAAGTCAAATTCATCTCACTTTTTTTCTGATGAAATGAGCTGTGTACTCTGCCTAAAGCGCACACATACCTCTTGTATTGAGCCAGGTATCCTCGAGTAGAACAAACTGACATTAAAGGAAACATGTGTAGAAATGGTCACCGTTCTCTTGTCCAGCAGGTGGACAGTGGCATCGGTTTGTCTGGAGATGAGACCAGTTTGGTGGATGCTGAAACCAGTTCCTCCTCAGTGAGCAGCAGCAGCACCGCGGTCTGCACGCAGAGCTCAGGAAAGACCCGCAAGCCGCCGAAAATCCTGCAGATCAGCCCGCCAACTCTGCTGGTCACCACCTCTGACTTCTCCCCCATGAACCTCTGCAGCCCCTCTCTGCCTACTGCCTCCCTCACACCAGCAATGCTACAGGTGAGAGCGTGGATTCATCTGGATTCATTCATTTGGTAGTGAAGTACATCTTACTGAGGTAAAAACACACATTTAAGCATAACATTTAAACAAGTAATAAGATGAACATAAAGTAAATATTAGCCCAAGAGATGTCTAGAAAGAAATATGATGATTGATAAAATATGCCCACTATAGCCTTTTTAATAGAAAAGAATATCAACACACGCGCCCAGTAAATTATAAACCTGACATTGTGGTCAGTAATAGTTTGTTAAGCAGAGAGAGTCAGTGTAGACTACTTAACAAGTTCAACATGTATTTAATAAGGCATATAGAATTATTCCCACACTTATTTTCAGCCCTTTTTATAGTATGTGTGTTATAGTATACTATTTCTACCACTTCTGTTGATCCTTGTTCTGGTCTGGTTGTGTGATTATGTTCTATATCTTTACCTATCTGATTATGACTTTTTGCCATTATTTCCTCTTATAATCTTTTTTTTTTATAGACTTTTTTAATATGTAATATTTCTTGCAATAAAGAACCTCTTTCATATGAACATAGCTGGATTGGCAAACCAAGAGTTGACTTTTAACCCAGCTTGGTGACACCAGTTACACAGGCTCAGCAGAGCTTGGCAATACCGGCCCCAGATGTAGGGTGACATTGTTGAGGATTATTTCCGAATTGGTTTACGTGCTTCCTCGCCCGCATCACTTACATCCCCTCTTCCCGTTTTAGCCCCTCCTTCATTCCCTCCGATTGGAAGGACAGATGCAATGGAGATATGCAAGCACTCTACTCATCTCACACACACACACACACACACACACACACACACTGTGTACGGGCTGCCACTGAGCTTAGATAACGTAGTGTATCTATCTAATTGTCACAGTCTCTGTTTTTTTATTCATTTCTTCGAGGCTCTCACAAGATAAACTAAGGCGGGGTCCTTTGAAACTGATCCGCCTGACACTCAGTGTGCTTTAGATCAAGTCATTCCCCACAAACTGCTGCAGGACTAGATGAATAAAAAATCAAATATGTACAGAATTATTATAATGACGTGTATTCTGCTCTCTGTATTAGCCGTCCGTCAAGACATTTTCCAAGTAGGCAGGTTGTTTCATTATAATTCAAACATTAAAAGTAGTTCAATTGTTGTCTCTAGTTTTTCATCATAGAAGTTGTGCAAAAGTCAGTGCTGCCTGCTGAAGTGATGCTGCAGTTTAGATAATCTCTATTACATTTATAGGCATATCAAAGAATGTGAAAATAGGTTGTCCTACAATTATTTGCATCTTCATTTGGCCATGCGTGTTGTGTCTCCAGTCTTTTCTGTAAATCCAGAGTATGCGTTAGAAGAAGACCAGCCATGTTGTAACGCCGAAATAGCTCAGTTGGGAGAGCGTTAGACTGAAGATCTAAAGGTCCCTGGTTCGATCCCGGGTTTCGGCAGCAAATGGGGCTTCTTCGTTATGTGCGCAAGCGTTCATCCCGCATGCAGCCTCTTACAGTTGCTCCTGTTTGTTTTGAGCAGTGGAGGTAGAGTCTGCCCCCGTCATGTTGAAGTGTCCTTGAGCAAAACACTGAATCCTAAGTTGCTCCCGATGCAGACCAGCACCTTGCATGGCAGCTCGGTGGCCATCGGTGTGTGAATGGGTGAATGAGAGTTAGCTGTAAAGCGCTTTGGGAACCGTGAAGGTTGAAAGGTGCTATATAAGTGAGATCATTTGCCATTGTTATTCATTCATCATTAATTGGGCAGAGCTGACACTGCACAGAGAAGCTCCAGCAGATACTGATCTTGACCAGCAGGTGGCAGCAGTGCAGCAGTAATGTGTAACACCTGGCTGGTTGGTCTTGTATTTCAATATATGTGTGAAATATGTATTTCACAGTTTGAATTGCAGGAGGGGCAGTGCCCCAACGCCCTTAATGGACCACACGCCACCGTGTGCTGGTACATTATATCATTATATATGTGAGACTGTAAATTCAACCATGCTGTTGTATCAGTGGGGCTCTAATGCAATAACACTGACTCTGTGTTGCGTGTCTTTCTCCTCAGACTCCCACTCTGTTGCTGACTCCCAGTCCCCTGCTGTCCAACATTCACTTCTGGAGCACGCTCAGTCCGGTCGCTCCCCTCAGCCCAGCCACACGACGCCAGGGAGCCCACCTTTTCCAAGTCAGTACAGCATGTATACCTTCTTTCTGCACTCATCTGGTATCATTTCATTCCTCTGTATTTGTCTTTTGTGTCTGTATTTGTCCAAAGCGTCCTAACACTCCATGCTTCTCTGTTCCAGTTTCCATCTGTCCTCACCCCTCAGTTCCAGATCCCTGTACACAGTATGGATGGGACCAACACGCCCGGCCCAATTTCCCCAGACCCTCAGAAGACATAGGATTACCCCCCCCCCCCCACACACACACACACACACACACACACACACACACACACACACACACAGCATCACCGCATTTGGATCCAGACAGCCAGACACCTTCCCCACTCCGGGACAATTATATTGGAGCTCTGTCATTGCCATGCCTCGTCACTCCGGTGCTTTAAAGTTCTCTGCCACAGAAATGACACTACAATCGGACATGTGGAGGGAGGATCAGGAGAGATGCTGGCAGTCCAGGTTTGATGGATGAGAGTAACACATTCAGTTTGTTTCAGAGCTCGCACACCCTGTGGATGATGCCCTGTACTCATACACACTGATGCCATTGTTCCTTGTGCACTTATGGATTCATTTTGTCTGGCTTTTTGGGATCCCCAGTCGCAACAAATTCGAGGGGAGGGAGGAGTTTTCGTGGCACCAGTTGGTTGCGTGTGGATTGGACCCTCAGCGGCGACAGTCAGCTTCATACTTGGGACACACAGACCAGTGGGATTGCAAATATCTGAATCTTTCCTTTTATAGCATTTCCTTCATATCTTGTGCAACAGTGTTACTGCCAAAAAAAGACACATTTTATGGTATCAGTTAGTTTCTAACCTGTTTTTCTCCTCTGCTGACTGATTCTGTTCCTTTTTGTGCTCTGTCCTTAACTTCTACTCTCGTTGAAGGGAAAGTGCTTTAACCTGATGATGTGCATGTTTACCTGCAACTCTCGTTTACCCCCCCCCCCCAGCTCTCAAGCTCACCTCACCTGCCCGAGTGCGTACTGTTTGCTGCTCTGAAATGTTGGCTAACTAAAGTCATATCCAAGTTTGACCTTGACATGTGGCCATAATCCAAGCTAAACCTTGACTCATGCCTCTGTGTTACCTTTCTAATGCATATATACAGTAGGCTAGGCCCGAAAGCCAGAGTGGCCTGGCCTGCCTCCGGCCGGTAAGCTTTCAGGTGGGAATGAAAGAAAGTGAAGCCATAAGTCGTTCTGTGCATCAACTCTGCAAGCAACAACAACAAATGTTGTTACATTGTTAAAGGCAGCCATTCATGTTCGAGCGACCTTTACTGTACAGTAAACATGTAGCCAGCAGCTGCTTAGCTTAGCATAAAGACTGGAAACAACTAGCCTGGCTCAGACCAAAGGTTACAAAATCTGCCTATCTGATATCAGACAGAATTGTCCACTCGTTTCATAATTCCATCTGACATCGCCTTCCTTTCTGCCCAATAGCAGACTTATCCCAGCAGCCTACATCCGGTGAGTCAGATTTGGACCCAGGCAACCTACCAGCACCTCTGAAGTTCACTAATTAACACGTTATATCTCGTGTGTTTAATCAGCACAGAAGCCAAAGTGTAAAGACATTTATTGTTTTGTGGGGTGGGGTGGGGTGGGGGGGGTTGTATGTGCCAGACTACCTCTTGGCTGGGAGCAGTGACTTCCGCTATGGAGTCTCAGCTGGTTGCCTGGCAACTGATCCTGGCCAAGAGCCAATAGTTCCAGCACACCTGTTTTTTTCACACTTCACGTGAGTTTAGGTGGGTTTTGTTTGGACAGAGCCAGACTAGCTGTTTCCACCTGCTAAGCTAACCGGCTACTGGCTCCAGCTACACATTTACCATACAGACGCGAGAGTGGTGTCATTCTTCTCATTGAACTTGTCGCAAAGAAAGCACAACAAGTGTGTCCAAGAGTGTTGTATTGTTCAGTGTCCAGTTGGTACAATTTGAACTTAAGACCCCATCTTGAAACCGTGTCGATGGTCCACAGGCCGGCTCTGTTTTCTCTGTGGTGAATGAACGCGCTCTGATTAATGTTGCTCGCAGCAGCAGTGCAGTTATTTTTATCTCTCCGACTGAACCTCCAAATCTTAGTGGCTGGACCCCTTACAGTCTAGCCTTAAGCTTTAGCTCCAGCCTTAGCCATCTGAAGGGCATCAACCTTTAATCCTGAGGACTGTAGAAACATTGAAGCACCTTCTTTGCCCTAACCCCCCCCCCCCCCCCCCCAAACTCCTCTAGATTATCAGCCATGAAAGGTTTGAACCTGTTTTTTGTAAATGACTTTGAAGCCATAAGTCTGAGACAGACTCAAGAGGTAGATCCCACATTTCTATGCTGTGAAATGTGGAAATTGTACATCACACTTGTTTACATGATACTTGGATGGAACACACTTAAGTGTTCTTTACCTAAGTGTCCCTTTCTAACCCAGGGATGGATGACCAGCGAATCTTGTCAGGGGTGGGGTGGGGGGTGGGGTTGGGGATCATGCTCACCTTTCCTCAGCTAACAGACATTTGCAGTCCGTCACATTGATATATATATACGGTGCCTTACCACAGCCAAGCCCAAGTTTATCTCCCAAAAGCGGACGGCGTTCTATCAGTTGAACGTTAGCGTAGAACCGGCGGCAAGCGACAGCGTTCCCGTTTGTTTTTATGCCATATCTTTGCGCAGACCAAATCGCACCCCCAGAAGTTTGCAGTAAAACTTGACAGGGACGTTTTGCGTGCGAGTACACTGCCCCAGGTTGTGTATCGCAGGTGTGTTCTTATCCGTACACGCAGACAGCAACATGGGTTAATATGCAGAGCTTGTAAATCTAATCAGGCCATGTCACTTTCCAACCTGCTTATAAATGTTTGTGATAACAAGTTTACTCAGAAAGTATATAAATATATATATAGAAAAATCTGTTTATTCTGTTTTGTGTAATCTCCTTTACTTTTTCCTGTAACACCAATAGAACTTTAAGATTAATTTCTATTTTTGTAACGGCCAGATAGTTTGGATGTCTGCTATTTCGGGTTCTCTGACTTCACGTTCTCTTCGTGCATGTGCTTCTTTACGTTGTTTTCCTCCTGTGTATCTGGCAGGCGGCTGCCCCATGGTGGCAACTTTTGGGAATCAAAAGCCTTATGGGGAGAAACCTAAAATCTATGTTTTATATGTAAAGTGTTTTTTGATATGGTGTCAATATTGTACATGCAGATGTTGTGATGGAACGTTTGCACTTAAAGTCTGGGGTTCCTGTAGTATTGGATTTCTGTCGCTTTTCTATGACTCAAGATTTCGTCTCCGATGAAATGTCGCTGACGTTTGCTTACTCAGAAATGTCTATTTTCCCAAAGGGAGGATGAAATTATGCACTTCGTATTTTATACGGTAAATCTAATCTTTTACAACATATATCAAATGATATGCAGTACAATGATTTGTGATTAGGCACTACCACACAATATTTATTTATTTGAATTTATACTAGAGCCCAATAGAATTGGTAGCTTTATTGCATTTTTGCAGTAACTTTGATGAAAAACTATAAAGTAGCTGGATAATAACCCCAAAGCCCATTTGAAACTTTCCTCCATCAACTCCTCTAGGACTCGCCGTTTGCGCATTTCTTCATTTCTATCTTCTGATGATGTTTTTCCTTCAACTTACCTTGAAATGTCAAATGGTTTTTAAAACAGAAATGACGACAGTCAGCCCTTGCTTTGTTCTTGTCCAGTTTTCTATTCGTTTGATGCTTTTTCAAATGTTTACAGGCTACTTGTCTTAAGTGGCGTATTGATGTGTGAGAGGCGTAGAGGAGGTGTTTATAATGGAAGAGATGGGTGAGACCAATAATAAAAGATCTTGAACTAACCACGGCTCTGTATTCTCTCATTGCATACATGTGTTATTGATGCCTGCCGGCTCCGTTCAGCCACCAGGAATCGCACCAGTAGAACACAAAGGCTGATAAGTCATATTTTAACAGTAGCGATGAAATATGTCGCAAGGCCAGTACTTAATCATTAAAGTGTCTTTTTAATCAGACTACAGCTGAGTTATGATGTTGATGATTGTGCCAAAAGTGAAAGGAAGTCGTGTGCTGGTCGTCCGCTAAGCTGCTTGTTGATCGTCGGGCTTCTTCTTTGGGTCAGAAATGTTGGCAGCTGGAGGAGGCCAGGACACAGTTCCTACTCCCAACGAGTGTAGGAGGTTGTTCTTCCCATGCACCCTCTCCATCGTCCTTTCCATCTTTTGCGTCCTCTGGTCCTCCCCCTCGGCCTCGCAGGGACCCTCAGATCACGAGCCTCCTGTATTCGGCTTCTCCTCCGTGTCTGTGTTTTTCGACAAATCTGAGGTAAACAGTGTTGATTAGTTTGAGATGAACGCGAGAGAGAACTGACACCCGGCTGGCTTTCGACGCTGACTCGCGACAAGCCGGACTTCACAGAGGATGTTTTTGTTCCACACTTCAGTCTCTTTTGAATTTAAAAAAAATAATAAATAGAAAGACACTCTGTGCCTTCGTCTAATTTTTGCATCGTCACAGTGTTTTCTGTTTTGTTACTTTGGTGTTTTACACCACTGGGCTGCCGTACACATTCCAGCCTCAATACCAGCCTGCAAAAGGCGGAATTCAAATCAAGTTACATTGTATATATTCCCATTTCCTGTTGCTTCTTACAAATATTATACACTGCCTTTTTCTTTAAGCTGCATTGTATTTTTCTTCCCAGACAAAAGTACGTTATTGAAATGTCTTCCACTCTCGCTGTTATGTCTTTCCTGATGTGTGTTATACCTGTGTGGAAGCTTCTATGGAGGTGCTGGACATAGAGGAACAGCAGGAACAGGCAGAAGCCGATGAATGACACTATCGTGGAGCACAACAGGAAAGCGTAACTGCCCTGGCTGTGGATCACCTGCAGGAAGACACACACACACCCTCTCTGCAATCAACACTAGAAAGCAATGTAACCACAGAACAGGTTTATAAAGGCCACATGGGGGACCACACAGAGCACAGTCCAGGTCATCCTTTCTGTTCACCCACTACACCTCGAACAGGGGCGTAGTGGGCTGAACCACCTACAGCGACCAACACCGGTAAGACGAAGGAGTTGGTGGCAGGCAGAAAACAACCCCCTACACCTATTTCCCATCCAGGGGGCTGGATGTGGACACTGTTCAGGACTAACAGTAACTGGGAGTACGCCGGGACAACAAGCTGGACTAGGATTAGAATACTTTCTGTGGAGGCTCCGGTCATTCAGTGTCTGCAGTACCATGCTGATGATGTTCTACCACTCTCTGGTAGCCAGTGCTATTTTCTTTGCTGTCGTGTGCTGGGACAAATGGGACATTATGTGCGATCTCATGGACATAATCATTTAACATTCCAAATGAACCATATACTCTTACCTGTACTTGATATTTGATATCGTATATATATTTAGCTTAATGCCAATTCTCATACACATCTATATGCAACCCACCAAGTATGACACTTTACCAAGAACGTGCTTATATTTTTAAGGATAGTTGCAGTACTGCACAACACTTTTTAGCAGAATAAATAAAGTACTGTGAAGCAAATATTAATGTATCAAAAGAAACACGCAGGATGCAGACATAACCCTGAAAACCCTAAATGACATTCAAGAAGAAAGGACTTTCTTACCGAGCCAACGAGCAGCTGCAGCATCATCTCTCCTGTGGCTGCACTGGTCACCAGGACAGTTGTGGCACAACCTTCAACACACAAGAGATAAGACAGTAATTATGTCCAGGTGCAGAGGACTAAACATGACTAATTCATCAATAAATTCATTAAGTATATATTAGGGCTGCCCCCTAATAGATTCGAGAGTCAACTCGGTAATGGAAACACAGGGCAAGACTGGTCACGGTATTGATTCTGCTCTATTCCTGTTTGCCTTGCTTGTGGTGTACAAAGTCAAGCTAAAAGGCAGCTAGCCGCAAGACATTTCGCTTTTGCAAACATATGGACACAGAAATAGAGAAATAAATATACGTAGATTTGTGGAAATGTATTTCTCGCAGCTAACTGACATTAGTAGCAGGCGTAAGAGCACCAGTCAGCGCAGCTTTATACGCAAATCAATTAATTTCATCTTTCATCTTATTCATTTGTTTGTTATTTACAACAGTATATTAGGGTTGTATTAGTATATTAGGGCCACTGTAGGCTAGGGGAGTGGGGTAATATTCTAAGTCGTAAATTTACGGGAAAAATACTTGGATATTGTTTGAGATTTAAGTGGTTAATTAATTTCACAAGAAAAAAAATTGTGGTGGTTTCTTTGTCAAGATCTACTTCTGTATGACGAAAGCCTCGACGGCTGCGTTCCCATGGAAACCACGCTCAGCATTCATTCTGAAGGACGATGAGTTAACAGATTGATTTATTAGAGGCTGTATTATGTGTAGCTCTGGGGAATAGTTTGAGATGAACGCGAGAGAGAACTGACACCCAGCTGGCTTTCGACGCTGACTCGCGACAAGCCGGACTTCACAGAGGATAAACATCCTGATCTCACGAGCGCACCCCCTGTGCCCTGACATTTCTCTTGACGCTGTATTGACTTTACATTGATTCAACGCATTCGTTGGCAGCCAACATTTCAATATTATGTGTAGCTCTGGGGAAAAAAACAGCCAGAATTTCTAATTTTCTCAGAAATGTGTGAGTTTATTCTTGTAAATTTACCACTTTAATCTCAGTCAAGTTCTTTCTCAAAACATTACCCCTTCCCCACCTTTGTATTTTTTTTAGCCTACAATAGCCCTAATACATAATTATATTATTTGTTCATATTATAACATTTATTTATGTTTTCTTATTTATAAATGTACAAATGTATAATTTTTGGTCCTCCCAGTGCACTATGTGACTTCCAAGATGAGTTGAAGTTGTGTGTGTTACAGTAGTTTACCTTTGTAGTCTAGTATGTCCTCTGTAAAGGCCAGCATGGAGGGGAACACACTGCTGATGCACAGCCCCAACACACAAGTACCGATGAAGAGAAACACACAGCTGGTGTAGAAGATCAACAACAGGCACTGCACCAGTATGACCCCCACCTGAGAGGGCAGTAAGAGGAGAACTTGACCAACATATTCAGTATTACCATTGAAACTAAAAAAGGGGCCAATGAGTTTGACAAACATCTTCCATCTCATGTTATCCACCCTTACTAATACACACAAAAGCAAGGACAACATGGCCTAATTTCTACTTTCTCGATGAGGCGGTCCTTCAATGGGGCCCAAGACACATGTGCGTACACACTTCTAGAAGAATGGGGCCATATGAAAACCAGACCACCTGAGAGTGTGTTAATTTGTTTTTTTTTGTTTTTGTTAATGCTGTGGTTTGCATCTAAGGGCTGCTGTACTCATTAGAGCTTTAGAACAACTCTCAATCTATCTGACCCCAACAAAAGAAAAACAGGAAAAACCGCAAAGCAATCACTCACAAGAGGACAGCTCGAACTACGTCATTTCACACCTGGCATTACAATGCGTCTCAAGTGACCACTTGTGACTGAATCTCAATGCCTTGTTGTTTTTAACTGGCAGGAGGCAGCAATGCACTTCCTGTGCTTTGTCTGTCGGAAATTAAAAGAAGAAGTTTGCAAAGGCCCTGGCACGTGGGAGAGATCAAAACAATACAGACTGGGTCTATTCCTTGGCGTGTTCCAGGCAAACCAAATTGCCCAAGATGTTTGACACACTCGCACTATATCTTATGCGAATGAGGTTGTACTTCTGCTCATGCCGAGGAGGTCAGTTGAGTAGGCGGTCCTTCAATGTGGCCCAAGACACATTTGCGTACACGCTTCTAGAAGAAGGGGCCATATGCAAACCAGACCACCTCAGAATGGGATCTCAGCGATGGGATCTCAGCGCATCTTGGGTGCATTCAGACTGCTAAATGAATGTGGCCATACCCCCTCTGGATTGGCTGTCCATTTGTGATGGCATCAACCAAGACCCAAGTCAATTCCAGGTGTGGACAGCAGGGCCATTCATGTGTTTGAGAGAAACCTGTATGAACACATGTTGGAAGAGGCGGAGAAAGGCCTCAGGTAGCAGCTCTAACCATCAATGCAGTGTGTCCCTAAAAGACAGCTAGTCAGCTGCCGAAACCCGGGATCGAACCAGGGACCTTTAGATCTTCAGTCTAACGCTCTCCCAACTGAGCTATTTCGGCACAAAACACAATTTCCTGTGGCTCTCGGGTGACAGGCATGGCGACATCGCAAAAAACTCGAAAACAGTCATTTCAGATAACAACAATGTTCCACAAACAATTAGTGGGCTGTTGCTCTGACACTTAGCGGCAGTTGTTTGTTGTGTTAATTTGTTTTCTCAAATGCTGCGGTTTGCATTTTAGGGCTGCAGTACTCACTAGAGTTTTAGCACAACTCTCAATCTATCAAACCCCCAACAAAAGAAAAACATGAGAAATCCCAAGGCAATCACTGACAAGAGGACAGCTCTGAGTACGTCAGTTCACACCTGGCATTACAATGCGTTTCAAATGACCGCTTGTGATCAAATCTCAATGCCTTGTTGTTCTTAACTGGCAAGAGGCAGTAAAGACCCTGGCACGTGGGAGATCAAAAGAATACAGACTGGGTCTATTCCTTGGCGTGTTCCAGGCAAACCAAATTGCCCAAGATGTTTGACACACTCGCACTATATCTTTCGCGAATGAGGTTGGACTTCGGCTCATGCCGAGGTCAGTTGAGTGGGCGGTCCTTCAATGTGGCCCAAGACACATTTGCGTACACTCTTCTAGAAGAAGGGGCCATATGCAAACCAGACCACCTCAGAATGGGATCTCAGCGATGGGATCTCAGCGATGGGATCTCAGCGCATCTTGGGTGCATTCAGACTGCTAAATGAATGTGGCCATACCCCCTCTGGATGGGCTGTCCATTTGTGATGGCATCAACCAAGACCCAAGTCAATTCCAGGTGTGGACAGCAGGGCCATTCATGTGTTTGAGAGAAACCTGTATGAACACATGTTGGAAGAGGCGGAGAAAGGCCTCAGGTAGCAGCTCTAACCATCAATGCAGTGTGTCCCTAAAAGACAGCTGGTCAGCTGCCGAAACCCGGGATCGAACCAAGGACCTTTAGATCTTCAGTCTAACGCTCTCCCAACTGAGCTATTTCGGCACAAAACACAATTTCCGGTGGCTCTCGGGTGACAGGCATGGCGACATCGCAAAAAACTCGAAAACAGTCATTTCAGATAACAACAATGTTCCACAAACAATTAGTGGGCTGTTGCTCTGACACTTAGCGGCAGTTGTTTGTTGTGTTAATTTGTTTTCTCAAATGCTGCGGTTTGCATTTTAGGGCTGCAGTACTCACTAGAGTTTTAGCACAACTCTCAATCTATCAAACCCCCAACAAAAGAAAAACATGAGAAATCCCAAGGCAATCACTGACAAGAGGACAGCTCTGAGTACGTCAGTTCACACCTGGCATTACAATGCGTTTCAAATGACCGCTTGTGATCAAATCTCAATGCCTTGTTGTTCTTAACTGGCAAGAGGCAGTAAAGACCCTGGCACGTGGGAGATCAAAAGAATACAGACTGGGTCTATTCCTTGGCGTGTTCCAGGCAAACCAAATTGCCCAAGATGTTTGACACACTCGCACTATAACTTACACGAATGAGGTTGTACTTCTGCTCATGCCGAGGTCAGTTGAGTAGGCGGTCCTTCAATGTGGCCCAAGACACATTTGCGTACACGCTTCTAGAAGAAGGGGCCATATGCAAACCAGAGCACCTCAGAATGTGGTATAAGCGATGGGATCTCAATGCATCTTGGGTGCATTCACACTGCTAAATGAATGTGGCCACACCAACTCTGGATGTGCAACGGGATCTCAATGTGTCTTGGGTGCATTCACATCCGAACTGAGAGCTGTCCATTTGTGATGGGATCAACCAAGACCCAAGTCAACACCAGGTGTAGACAGCAGGGCCATTCATGTGTTTGAGAGAAACCTGTATGAACCATTGTTGGAAGAGGCGGAGAAAGGCCTCAGGCAGCAGCTCTAATCATCAATGCAGTGTGTCCCTAAAAGACAACTGGTCGGCTGCCGAAACCCGGGATCGAACCAGGGACCTTTAGATCTTCAGTCTAACGCTCTCCCAACTGAGCTATTTCGGCACAAAACACAATCTCCGGTGCCTCTCGGGTGACAGGCACGGCGACATCGCAAAAAACTCGAAAACAGTCATTTCAGACAATGTTCCACAAACAATTAGTGGGCTGTTGCTCTGACACTTAGCATCTAACCAACTTAGCGGCAGTTTTTGTTGTGTTAATTTGTTTTCTCAAATGCTGCGGTTTGCATCTTAGGGCTGTAGTACTCATTAGAGTTTTAGCACAACTCTCAATCTATCAAACCCCTAACAAAAGAAAAACATGAGAAATCCCAAGGCAATCACTCACAAGGGGACAGCTCTGAGTACGTCAGTTCACACCTGGCATTACAATGTGTTTCAAATGACCGCTTGTGATCAAATCTCAATGCCTTGTTGTTCTTAACTGGCAAGAGGCAGTAAAGAACCTGGCACGTGGGAGATCAAAAGAATACAGACTGGGTCTATTCCTTGGCGTGTTCCAGGCAAACCAAATTGTCCAAGATGTTTGACACACTCGCACTATATCTTACGCGAATGAGGTTGTACTTCTGCTCATGCCGAGGTCAGTTGAGTAGGCGGTCCTTCAATGTGGCCCAAGACACATTTGCGTACACTCTTCTAGAAGAAGGGGCCATATGCAAACCAGAGCACCTCAGAATGTGGTCTAAGCGATGGGATCTCAATGCATCTTGGGTGAATTCACACTGCTAAATGAATGTGGCCATACCACCTCTGGATGAGCTATCCATCTGTGATAGCATCAACCAAGACCCAAGTCAATGCCAGGTGTAGACAGCAGGGCCATTCATGTGTTTGAGAGAAACCTGTATGAACACATGTTGGAAGAGGCGGAGAAAGGCCCCAGGTAGCAGCTCTAACCATCAATGCAGTGTATCCCTAAAAGACAGCTGATCGGCTGCCGAAACCCGGGATCGAACCAGGGACCTTTAGATCTTCAGTCTAACGCTCTCCCAACTGAGCTATTTCGGCACAAAACACACTTTCCGGTGGCTCTCGGGTGACAGGCACAGCGACATCACAAAAAACTCGAAAACAGTCATTTCAGACAATGTTCCACAAACAATTAGTGGGCTGTTGCTATGACACTTAGCATCTAACCAACTTAGCGGCAGTTTTTGTTGTGTTAATTTGTTTTCTCAAATGCTGCGGTTTGCATCTTAGGGCTGTAGTACTCATTAGAGTTTTAGCACAACTCTCAATCTATCAAACCCCTAACAAAAGAAAAACATGAGAAATCCCAAGGCAATCACTCACAAGGGGACAGCTCTGAGTACGTCAGTTCACACCTGGCATTACAATGTGTTTCAAATGACCGCTTGTGATCAAATCTCAATGCCTTGTTGTTCTTAACTGGCAAGAGGCAGTAAAGACCCTGGCACGTGGGAGATCAAAAGAATACAGACTGGGTCTATTCCTTGGCGTGTTCCAGGCAAACCAAATTGCCCAAGATGTTTGACACACTCGCACTATATCTTACGCGAAAGAAGTTGTACTTCTGCTCATGCCAAGGTCAGTTGAGTAGGCGGTCCTTCAATGTGGCCCAAGACACATTTGCGTACACGCTTCTAGAAGAAGGGGCCATATGCAAACCAGACCACCTCAGAATGTGGTCTAAGCGATGGGATCTCAGCGCATCTTGGGTGCATTCACACTGCTAAATTAATGTGGCCATACCCCCTCTGGATGAGCTATCCATCTATGACAGCATCAACCAAGACCCAAGTCAATGCCAGGTGTAGACAGCAGAGCCATTCATGTGTTTGAGAGAAACCTGTATGAACACATGTTGGAAGAGGTGGAGAAAGGCCCCAGGTAGCAGCTCTAACCATCAATGCAGTGTGTCCCTAAAAGACAGCTGGTCTGCTGCCGAAACCCGGGATCGAACCAGGGACCTTTAGATCTTCAGTCTAACGCTCTCCCAACTGAGCTATTTCGGCACAAAACACAATCTCCGGTGCCTCTCGGGTGACAGGCATGGCGACATCGCAAAAAACTCGAAAACAGTCATTTCAGATAACAACAATGTTCCACAAACAATTAGTGGGCTGTTGCTCTGACACTTAGCGGCAGTTGTTGTGTTAATTTGTTTTCTCAAATGCTGCGGTTTGCATTTTAGGGATGCAGTACTCATTAGAGTTTTAGCACAACTCTCAATCTATCAAACCCCCAACAAAAGAAAAACATGAGAAATCCCAAGGCAATCACTGACAAGAGGACAGCTCTGAGTACGTCAGTTCACAACTGGCATTACAATGCGTTTCAAATGACCGCTTGTGATCAAATCTCAATGCCTTGTTGTTCTTAACTGGCAAGAGGCAGTAATGCACTTCCCGTCCTTAGTCTGTCGGAAAATAAAAGAAGAAGTTTGCAAAGGCCCTGGCACGTGGGGGATCAAAACAATACAGACTGGGTCTATTCCTTGGCGTGTTCCAGGCAAACCAAATTGCCCAAGATGTTTGACACACTCGTGCTATATCTTACGCGAATGAGGTTGTACTTCTGCTCATGCCGAGGAGGTCAGTTGAGTAGGCGGTCCTTCAATGTGGCCCAAGACACATTTGCATAGACACTTCTAGAAGAAGGGGCCATATGCAAACCAGACCACCTCAGAATGTGGTCTAAGCGATGGGATCTCAGCGCATCTTGGGTGCATTCACACTGCTAAATGAATGTGGCCATACCCCCTCTGGATGAGCTGTCCATTTGTGATGGCATCAACCAAGACCCAAGTCAATGCCAGGTGTAGACAGCAGGGCCATTCATGTGTTTGAGAGAAACCTGTATGAACACATGTTGGAAGAGGTGGAGAAAGGCCCCAGGTAGCAGCTCTAACCATCAATGCAGTGTGTCCCTAAAAGACAGCTGGTCTGCTGCCGAAACCCGGGATCAAACCAGAGACCTTTAGATCTTCAGTCTAACGCTCTCCCAACTGAGCTATTTCGGCACAAAACACAATTTCTGGTGGCTCTCGGCTGACAGGTACAGCGACATAGCAAAAAACTCGAAAACAGTCATTTCAGATAACAACAATGTTCCACAAACAATTAGTGGGCTGTTGCTCTGACACTTACTCATTAGAGCTTTAGCACAACTCTAAATCTATCAGAACCTAACAAGAGAAAAACATGAAAAACTACAAAGCAATCACTCACAAGAGGACAGCTCTAAGATAGCTCTAACCGGTCAAAGCAGATGACCCCCCCAACTAGAGTCTGGTTCTGCTCGAGGTTTCTACCACTTAAAGGAAGTTTTTCCTTTCCACTGTTACCACAGTGCTTGTTCATAGTGGGAATTGTTGGGTCTCTGTAATAACATTATAAAGAGTCGGTCCAGACCTGCTGTATTCGTAAAGTGTCATGAGATGACTGTTATTGTGATTTGACGCTATATAAATAAATAAAATTAAATTGTTTATATCATGAAAGTGGAAGAAATACGAAATGAACGGAGACAATTAGTTGTAGTATTTAAACCAATACACAAAACAAGCAACCTTCAACCTGCAGGCACAAAGTCTTTGGGCGATGATGAGCACTGAGTATGTTGGGTTTCAGTTCTGTGACGGCCCGTCTGCTTGGTGTACCGTTGTTACTTTGCTCTCTGTTTCCGGGGGTGCAGACATAATTGGCAGGTTAATCAGAGGCACGGGACACACCTGGGCCCGGTGTTCCCCCTGCATATAAGCCTGAGCAGCAGCCAGTGCTCGGGCGGATCTCCTCACCCCTTATCTTATCTTATGCATTGTCGCAATTGTTACAGCATCCATGCAGCACATTTTCACTCATGCACTCCGCACAGTGCTGCCTTTACAGATTCCTCCCAACTGTTTGCTTTTGTCTGTTTTTGTTGCAAGTAAATTACTTATTACAGTTCAAAATCCTGTTGTCGTGGCTGCCACAATGATACTTTGGGCAAAATTACTAGTACAGTGTGTAATCACACTGGAGGTCAAGCCAACAATTCTGTGACTGAAATAAATTGAGACTAAAGTGATTTGGAGTGAGAGAAGGAGGCAGAAAGGGAAACAGAGGTTGACAAACAGATATCCAGTGGATGACAGCTGTTCTTACATAGCCCAAATCAAGTGCTGAGTATGACAAAGCAGTTCAGTTTGACTTAAAGATCCTGTTGTCTTTATACCAACATAATCCTCCTCTGAATGGTGTCACCTAATCCTGCCATGTGCATTCCCACCCTGTTCAAATATTTGGTTATGAGTATCAGCCGTATTGCTTTTACTAGAAATGACTGCTCAGTGTGACACACAAATGTGGGGGGAAAAAAACACAAAATGATGTTCGCCTGTTGAGCTGATGTCTGTTACTGTATTCACTGCAAATTCCTTTAAATAGGTTTTCATACCAGACTGAAGCCGAGCAGCCTGGGCGGTGTGTATTTGTAGGACAGGTATATGAAAGCCATTCTTCCCACTGTGATGGAGGCCCAGAATACACTGTCCAGGCAGCCTGCAGTCTTATGACCCATCAGTAGAGGAGGGGACACTGCGTAGGTGTAGACGAAGCCAGCGTAGGAGCCCTGCAGGACAAGAAACACAGCAGGAGGTTAGCACAGAGTAGAGGTCTTCACGTCTGACATTGTGGGTCCCCCTATGGATTTGTTATGCTGTGGGCAGTGTACCCATAGATGTACAGACAAGTATCACTGGATTTCTTTGATACGGGAGAAAACTTAAAAACGTGACGATTCTCAGGCAAGTTCTGAAATTATGAGGGCCGTGTTTTTTCTATGATTTTGCATTGCTGGCACAGACTATAGTATCTAATGTTCGTGTGCGTATGTTTGTAGTGTTAGCAGGAAGTCTCACTATAATCCCATCAGTGATGAAGAGGATGGCCCCGCCCAGAGTGTGGAGGATGAAGAAAGTAGCAGGGCGACCCCGGAGTTTGGCAGGGTTACAGCAACCAAACAAACTCCCATGACCTGAGAGACAGGGATGCAGAGAGGTCAGTCGCTTCATTTACATAGAGGGGTCACAAACTCAAACACGCACATACACGCATTACCTTCACCACTGTCCCCAGTGGGACTTGTGCTGGGCAGAGAGTCTCTGTCGAGCAGACGTGGACTTTTGCTGGAGCAAGGTAGCAGTCTCTCGTGGTACATCAATGCAAGCACTGCTGCTGGCACAGGGAGCTGCCCGGACACAGACAGACAGACACACACACGCACACACACACAAAGAGGCTATTGTTAACCAAGTTCACAGTCAACACTTCCTGATTCAAATTGTGACCCCCCCCCTCCCTCATAAAAGTAGAATCCACGCATCTTATCTTGTCCTGTGCTTGAGACCGATCCAGTTCAAACAGAAAAACACTGTATGTCAAGGCTTATAGCCATCTGAAGAAACGCAAATCATTCTGAAAAGAACAAAACTGGAAAAAAAAAAACAATTCTGCAATGCTGTTTGGAAATTTCATTATATCGTTTAATTCCATTTAAGTCATTTTCATGTGAAATTGTGCAACACTGCGTGGTCATGAGATACCTAAATTGTGTGATCATGAGCAAAAAAGAAAAAGCCTGGTGCATCAGTGTTGCTGAGAGAGCTATTGAGCTATTTATAATTATTACCACAACACACGAAAGACTGATGGTGGAAAATCACTAGTTAAATGCTCATCGAGTTGGGATGAGTCCGCCACTGGCCGTCTACTTCAGTCTGAAATGGTTCAGAGTAGTTGTGGCCTTCATTCCGGCAAACAATAAAATGACACCATTATTATTATTAATTATTATAAAGTAAGCGTGCATAGTTTTCCTGTGAAATGAGGAATTATCATCAATATTTCGAGGGTGCTCTTCCAAGTAAAATTGTTTAGATTGTCTGGTTAAACTGGCTGTCTGAATGTCTGACTGCTCGTGTTTCGTGCCCTGCTGGACTCAGGGTTAGGGTTTAGGGTTTAGGGTTAGGGTAGAAACTTATTAATACCTACAGAAATGATGGCCAAAACTATAAAAGCAAGAGCCCAGTTGCAACAAAACTGTAACCATCCATTAATACATGTACATGTACAGTCATGAACGTGAAGCATGCAAACTGGACAGAGATTACTATCGGTATTGTTCAGTAGAAGAGACTCCTGACTGTCACGAGTTATCTTTACTTTTAGTCAAATCACACAGCTACACCTGCGTTCACATCTACAGCACCAACCGGCAGCTTCAAGAGTCACTGCCATGCCCATTCACAGGTAATAAACATTTAAGCCAGTGTTTTAAAATAGATCACCTTCCCGTGTCATCAGTTGACTTGAACTCACATTGATAAGAGCCATGATCCAGAAAGCGTATGACACTTTGGTGATGACTACTCCCTCGGTATGCAAAGGATACTGGGAGATGTTGTGCAGAGCCGCTCCGTGCCCCGCCAGGCTGCTGCGGAGGTGCTGTAGGTCCGAGGAAGAGGATGAGTTGGCGGTCCAGTTGGCACCCAGGACACAGCTGTCGTCTGCCAGGAAAGGATCAGCCACCAGGGGACTGACCAGTGCTCCCAGGCCTATGAAGAAATGCAAGGCCTAGGGCGAGACGTGAACACAGGTCCCCTTAAGATTAGTGGTTAAGACACATGTCATATAACCGCAGCGTCCCTGGTTGGATACCGTCCAGGAACCTTTGCCACATGTCATACCCCTCTTCCTTTCCCCATATTTCCTGTCTATAATAACGTTGCAAACCGTCACATGAAGGCAAAACACCATAGGAAAATCTTGGATAAGGCACAAGTGGAAACTGCGAGATGAAAGAGATTAGCTGCGTAGCGGCAGTTCATTTTGTAAAAAAGAAACTACTCATTTGTTTGTTTTTCCACCATTGTCCATTTCGGCACTTTTATGTTTGGAAACAGCATTTCAACAGGGAATTGGTTTTCTGTCTCCTGATGATCTCCACTGAGACAAAACCAAACAGACTAGGAAACCAAAACAACGAGCTAAAAATCTTTTGGAAAGATGTTATTAAGTGTCTTGTCGGAGGTGTTTAACATCAAAGTCCCTTTGAATGTCAAACTATGTGTGCTTGGAATATATCCGAAGGACTTCATGCAGACTTCAAAACAGACCAAGCTCCTGGACTTTGGACTTCTTCAGGCTAGGAGGGCTATTGCACTATGTTGGAAAAGTATGGACGATCCATCATTGAAAATTTGGATAAAAGACCTTTCGGGCAGTGTTGGACTGGAGAGACTAACATATATTGCTGTGGGCAAACGGAAAGACTTTGTTCAGCTCTGGGAGCCATACATGACTATCATGAGGGATGGTAATGTGGACTTTCTCTAAAAGGAAACTGTAAAAATTCTCATATTTTTTATCAGTTTTACTTGTACATTATCCAATATTGGTGTAAGTTGAGGGTGTAGGTATGTGTGTGTACGTGTGTGTGTGTGTGTGTGTGTGTATGATGTACATGTTGTACGTGTTCTTGGTTGTTGTTCTAATGAAAAATGACAATAAACATATTGTGAAAAAAACCCCCCAAAAAAACCAAGCTAAAACAAAGGCCATTACACAAAGTCATTTGACCCATTGTCCATATAAAATATAGTGCAAAATTAGTGCAGCTTTAACCTCTATACTTATATGATAATAATATGTTCTTATATAGTACATATTTTTGTATTGGTCCACATACACATTCACAGTGACATCCTTAGCTGCTGCCTCTTGAACATACAGTACAGAGCACACAAACACACATTCGCGGCCTCTGTTTTATTCTTCCGACCTGCAGGAAGATGGCGGAGTCCTTCTGGTACAGCTTCACCAGCTGCAGGTTGGCGATGGTGTCAATCACCCCCATCGCTTGGCCGGCCAGCGCCATGGCGATGGACAGCAGCGCCACGTGGTGACATAGCGGTATGATGGCGAACACTAGCGAGATGACGAGAGTGCAGGAGAGGAGGCCCGACAGGCAGAACAGGAGTCTGCAGAAGACACCGAAAAGAGACCCCCACAGCATTGTGCAGTGAGTTCAGAGTGTAACATACATTCAGTCCCTCACCAAGAAGTTTCCATTTAAGGCAGAGTCTTAGTTTGAACGACTGCGTTTTCAACATATTCTGTCAGTAACTACGCTGACCGGTACTGTAAAACAGGATCTCCAGCTTGTTGTTGTTGCAATAAAGTCACCTTGATGGTCTCCTGCTCTGCCAGCTTTTATTTACCCAGTAGGTTTATCACAGGCCTCCAGCAGCAAGCACACCTCCACATTATCGTCACCTTGTATTCTCCTGCTGTCTCGCCAACTTTCCACTCTCCTTTTACCCTTGTCCTAGGTAACTTTTAATTCGCTGAGGGCACATTTCACCCAGTCTGTGACATGAGCTGGGAGTTTATATCACCAAGGAGTATGTCAACCTCCCTGTGAAGCAGTGCTAGATAAATGTGATAAATACAGTCCACAGGACACAGTCCAGCAGTATTAAAGCTTCCCAAAGCACAACGTAGTCACACTCTAATCAGTCAGCCATGTGATTTCTTTTCCATGCTGGCAGCAGGACTCTGGGGATGGTGGTCCGCCACTTTGGTCCAGACCGAAATGTCTCAACAACAATCACATGGCCTGCCAGGAAATTTTGTACGAACATTCATTGTGCCCAGAGGATGAATCCTGCTGACCTTTCCTCTAGTGCCACCAGCAGTTCTCACTAATCCAGTGAAATATCTCAACATTTACTTGCCACACAAAATTTGGTACAGATATTCATGGTCCCCAGATGATGAATCCTACTGACTTTGGTGATCCTCTGAATTTTCACCTCGCACCGCCATAAGAAAATTACATTTTCAAGTCCCCCTCAGGATGAATTGTAATGACTGTGGTGACATCCTGACTTTTCCTCTAGCGCCATGATCAGGTCAACGTTCAGACGTGTCCAATACTTGCAGACACCTGCAGAACTAATGACATTTTCCCATCGGCCTCAGTCATACTTTGTGTTTAGTGCTAATCAGCTCATGTTAGTAAATGTTATACCTGCTTAACAACAGCACAGCCTCACAGTGCTGCCAGCATGGCCGTTGGCTCTTAGACCAGGGCCAGGATAATGAGACTCCGAGCCTCTCTAGAGAGCGCACTTACTCTGTCAGACAGAGCTTGTCGATGGCAGGCTGAACGTGTCCGTGAGATGGAACGACATTCATTTAACAAGAACGCTGACCTGCGACGAAGTCCCAGTCCCAAGCTTGCAAGATAATATATAAAAAACTGTGTATCATGTATATCGCCTGTCCCCACACATGTCCCCAATCCACTTCACACGCTCGCGCCCACATTCGCTCCACTGGCTGCTGAATATACGAGGTAAGGCGCGGGCCTGGAATTTGATTCTGAAGTTGAAGTTTTCCAGATTTACCAGGCAAATTTGGAACCCAATCAAACTCCTTGTTAGAACTCACATAAATAAACACTCGTAAAGCTCCAATCAGAGATATAATCACAGATGTAGATCACATGAAAACCCACTGTATTTAAACATACCAGTACAAAATCATGTTTATAACCAACTCTCATAAAATGAGTAAAAGTGATGAAGCATCGAGTGATGAAACTACATGTATTTATGAGCTGTTAAAGGGGGCCTGTGGTCTCAAGGATCCTAAACAAAATATATAACCATTTAATCTTCCAATATTTTTTAGGTGTTGTTATATAGATAATATTGGGACATTGTTATAGTAAATACATAGAGTACACTATGGTGTCTGCAAAGTTCCTGTTAAGTACCACCACATTGTAGTACCATATTGAATATTTAAGCCATGCCTCCCGCTCAGTGCTCACTAACCACACTCACGTCTTCTTGAAGAGTCCTCCCAGGCTGCTGCCCACCAGCAGGAAGAACTGCTGGGAGAAGAAGACCCAGGTGATCTGCTGCAGGGTGGACTGGGTCTGACACCTCAGGTCCAGGATGGTGGGCCCCAGGAAGGCGATGCACAGACCGAAGCTGAAGAACACGCTCCAGTAGGTGAGAGTTTGCTGCCAGCGGCGCTGAAACAGCGACCAGACCCGCTCGTCCAGCAGCTGCATGCCGGTCCCTCGGAGGAGGTCACCCGGACGGCGCGGAGCTCTGGCAGACTGAGCCGCGCAAAGTGCCACCGCGGAAAGTCAACACAGCCTGGGCCAACTTTCCCGGATAGTGCCGGTTATGCTATTGACGGACGTAGCGCTGATTGGCTGATGTCCCAATGTCCCGCCCACTTTCTGACCACTCCTCTGAGTACTTTTGTGTACTATTTAAGCCAAGTACTCAGGAGTCTGTCTATCCACAGGTGAGTACCCTGAGCATGTTTTATTTATAGGAACATAACTTAATGTAGAAAACTTAGAGGCTTTCACACTGTATATCATCTTTGTCTCCAGACCACAATAAACGGAATAAATGAAATGACCATACATCTCATCTCATCAGTGAGAAAGTTGGGATACAACCCTTTACATGTAAACAGACTATGTTATAGTTTTCCTTCTTATGTTTTTTTCCTGCTGTATATGTGCGTATAACTAATGAAACAACATTTACATCACAAAAGAGTGGTAAATGTTTATAGGAGCCTGTGTCATTTTCCTTGTATTTTGGGTCCCTGGCATTTTTTTTTTATGTTTAAAGTGGCAAAATAAGTGGGACTCATGACTGAGTTTGTGCTGACACAGGGCTACTATGCGTGTGGGTGTAAGAACAGTTTAAAAAAAAAAAAAAAAGGCTCGTGTGGGGTTAGCATCCCCCGAAATATAGTCAGGACCCAATGCCATACAGGCCTTACATTACCAGTTTACATGCAGGCAACCATTGAAGAGGCGTTAAAGTTGGAGTTATATGCGTTATGTATTGGATCTTTTGAGCGGCCGTGCTTAATGAAATCCCTCAGGACCCTGGCAAGTCCCTGGATTTGAAAACCACTCGTAGAGTTCACCAAATTCCGGGTTTAGATGTTTGGAGATAAATTCCCCACAGGCTCCCCTGAGGAGGAATACTGGAGACGCAGACTCACCGGGAGGGGTGAGCTGAACAATTAAAATAGCCACTGGTAAAACACACTCTCGTTGTGTGAACTTATTCTGAATTAAGTGGCAACAATACAGGCATCTCATTACCTCTCAGCGCTGCGTTGGTTCCAGTCTGCATTTTTCTTTTTCTGTCTGTAGAGGGCCTCGAACACCAATCTGGCAACTGCTGATCTGCAGTCTAACAGCATCCTGCGGTGAAACACCGTTGGTCCGATGTTCCTGCTGTTTTATTCTAAAGGCAGCGAAAGCATACTCATAGGTGTTTTGAAGTGGGAAGCAGAGGGTGGACTTGATAAAGGTCTAGGCCCAGGCTTAATTCCTCCTCGTCAAGTTATCATGTTGAGTGTTTGGGCACGGTCAAGTCAAATTAAGTAGTGATTTAAAATTGGGAGCTCCCCCGTCTGCCAGTGGTGGAAGAAGATGTCATGGCCTTTACTTGAGTAAAAGAGGTGATATCACGCTATAAAAAAAAAAAAAAAAAATCTTCATTACAAGTAAAAGTGCTGGAGTATTACCCGCCACATGTAATTAAAGCATCAAAAGTGAAACAAGTGAGCACATTTTCCACTTTAAATGAGTGAAAATATCAGCAGTGAGGCCATTTTTTGTGTTTCATTTAAAATAGACGCGTTTTAGCAATGCTTTAGAGAGGAATTTCTGCAGCTTGAAATGAGAAAGAATGAGTCAGTTTACTTAGTTACTTTCCACCACTGCCACATGCTCCCATGTCCATCTTCACCTCTCCATCTCCTCTCATTAGTAGAGGTCAACTCTCAGTAAGGATACTAACTTGTTTTTCTCACTTACCCTCTGAAAGGATGTTAAATAAGAGCACATTACTGTTATCATTATTATTATTATTATTAAGTAAAAGTACTTGACCTCTAGTGGCTGACAAATGATCACATATGACATTATTCATATTTATATATCAATGTTAGAGCAGCATTTGACTGTTGTAGTTGCTCGAGGGGAAGCTAGTTTTAACTACTCTATTCACAGTTGGTTAGTTTAGTACAGTGGCTCCCAACATAGGGGTCAGGCCCACTCCAAAGGGTCACATGATAAATCGGGGGAGTCCTGAGATGACTGATGGGGTAGGACTGAAAAAAAACTTTTTTGAATGCTATTCTTAATGTAAAATCTTAATCTTAAGTAACTACAGGTGTCAGGTAAGTGCAGTGGAGTAAAAATGACCATATTTCCCTCTGAAATGTAGTGGAGAGTAGTAGCAGCAGTTCAGTATATACACTGTATGAACTGTTAACAGTACATTTACCTAATAAAACAAATGTACCAAATAAAAGAAAGCATCTATGAATTGTTTGAAAGATTAAAGTGATGGTAACGTGACTGATGATGACATATGGATCTGAGGTCATGGCAGTAGGTTATTCCCAGTCAGCACCGTCATTGTCTATAAAAATGTAAAAGAAATGCTACCGCTGCTGCTGAGCATTTTTTTTCTATCGCCACAGCTGTACAGCAATTTGGAGAACGCTCCCCGGCATCCTGTCCTGACACACAGTAAACCAACAGCACCATCTTCTGTCCATCTATATTATTGTATCTCTGCCCTTGTGCTGGAAGAACCTCTCAGCTCCTGGTGTGTGTGTGTGTGTGTGTGTGTGTGGGGGGGGGGTTTTGTGCTTCATGGAAACGTCGCCCTGTATACCCTCAATCGACACCTCACGTTACTACCGTCCGGCCGGAGATCCAAAATGTTGGCGTGTGTGTGTGTGTATGTCTGTGTGTTTCTGTGTTGTACCCACAACAATCTCGCAATAAATCTTTTTCAAATCTTTCATTGCAAATGTGTCTATGCTACATTTGTGATTCATGGATTTAGCACCATGCACCAAATACCAAAGCAAATCCCTTGTATGTGAAAACCTACTTGGTAACAAACCTGATTCTGTTCCTGCATCCTCCAAGAACTGCATCATATGGACTCATAAAGGTATAATCAACTGTGCAAGTTGTCCGGTGGGGGAAAAAAAAAAAGATATTGAATTTCAATCGTTTATTTATTCATTAATTCATCAATTATTCAATCGATTTTATTCCTGTTGGCAGTCACAGTACATTCAATTTCTCATTTCATAACAGTGTAGACAAATCACACAAAATATCACATCTTATACAAAATCTAAACATCTCTTTTTATAAAACATTTAGACATCATCTGCGGGGGTTTTTTTTTTTTCTCCTTTATTTCATTTTAAATACAGTGCTCTATCTTTTAACGGCATAAAACTCACTGAGAAAGATGAAAACATCTGTTAAAATACATATATATATTATTTATTTTTCCTTACAGTATTTAAAATAGCTTCATTTACCACAACTAAACACACAGTAATACTTCTGCCACTGAGGGAGGGAAGGGGGGAGGCTATAAACATCCACAGCTGTACATCCCTCTGAAGTCCCGGCAGGTTTGCCCCAAATTTCTCTCCTTGCTGCCTTCACCTCTGCTTGCACTCACTGGCAGGTGAACAGAGGGGTTGGGGTGGTCAAAACCTAATTCTTCCATCCAACTTCATTCACTTTTAGAGGTAGAAAACTTTCAGCGGCCATTTAACTTTCACTGGCGTTCGTCTCGTCACTCATACACAAAGATACACCCCCTTGATCTTGCACCTGCTGGAGGTCTTTAGGGGGCCCAGCGCTTGGCTTGCGGGCACTTAAACAAACCCTGCTATTGAGCGACAAACCGACAACTCTGGTTAGCTTCTCTACCTCTGTCTCCCCTCCTCCCGGACAGTCTCAAGGCGCCATTTATTTGCTCTTACTTGACGCCCTGTTCAGCTCCGTGGATCCAGCCATCCAAGAAGTGCGAAATCAAAGGCAAGTGCTGTAGACGTGCGGTAGATTTCTTCGAGACGTTTCGCCTCGCACTCGGGAGGCTTTGTCAGTTCTGACTAACCTCTGTGGGGTCGTTCACAACGGCGTGAGAGTGGTTGAGCTCTCTGCGCATGATTGTGCGATGACAACCCTAAATTTCAGGAGGCACGCAGTGGGTCCGCAGATGCGTCAATTGCGGAAGTTTGCGTGTTTGTTGGGGCCCGGCGCGAGAGGCTTGCAACGAGTCACATGAGTCATGACGTGTGTCAGGAGGTATGTTAAGTGTTCGTATCTGTTCTGCTCGGCCTCACACGCGTATGTTAATGTTTGACGGACGTGGCCGTCAAAGTTGCAGGCGCGTGGCTTTTGCTTTTCAACGATGCGACAAGCACTTCATCCGAAGTGACCAAAGTCAAGGCGTGAACGGGTCTTAAACTGCCAGGCAAAGGGATGTCAGGACGGCGTAGTCAGTGGCTGATTAGTGGTGTTCTTGACCCCTCTGTTGAGTGATGGCTGCTACAGTCTGACACAGATTGCATACTTGCGCTACTCTTTCAAACCAGCTGTCCTTTCTGTTCATTTGTGCACACTGCTGTCCTCACAGCAGCGGTAGACTGCTGAGCATGTGACCTCGGTGGCTTTCAAGGTGTGGATGCCCCTGAGCTCCCCACAAGTCAGTCGGAACTGAGGAGGCCTCTCAGACAAAAGTAATCATATGACCTGGATGACTGAGAATATTCACAGGCATACTGCGGATCAAATCAAGGAAATAGTCCACCACCAGTCCACCCTTTATCTTACTAGACCACATTTGAAACCATATTTGGTCCACTTATGACTCAGTTTCAAGAAACAAGTAAACGAATGACGGGCGCATCTTAATACGCAACTCCGTCTCTATATGTCTGCTGATCTGAAAGCACTGTACAGTCTCTGTGAATGGAAGCCACTATTGCGTCCACACAGACTCTTAGTGTCTCTTTCATATTGCACCGTTGATCCAACAGACAACCTTGATCACGCCTCACCAGCCGTTAATGTGGCCCCAACCCCTTGTCACTGGCTTACATGGCGACCGCACAAGAGAGGAGAAGACGGAGAGGGAGTCACGGCAGATTAAGGAGAGAGGATGGTTTGGCTTAGCCACGAGCCCCCATCACATTTGTGTCTGAAGATCGTGTCATCTTGGAGGGCACAGGAAGATGAGGAAGATTCACATCTGCAGATACGTATACTTTCTAAGGTTATACTGTATGTACTTTTATACACTGTCTATTGGGGTCCTACAGCCAAAAGCTGCTCAGCGGCAATAGGTGCAACAGAGCTGTGCAAAATATAAGGGGTAGTGGTGAGTCCTACAGAGAGTAATTTGCTACTAGAAAGTAGGGCATACTTTCCCAGTTTACTGGTCTAGGGTTGTGGGGTTTTGGTACGATATGGGGGGTCATATGTTGGAACCATGTTAGGTAAGACACAAAGGGAAGGTAGCAGGCTGCAGAGGACACTTCTGGTTTGTGCAAATAGGAGACTAAGATATACATACACTCATAGTGAGTTATTTACACACACACAAAGCAAATGCCTCCTAACACGTCGGCTACACTAGATCAAATATAGACTCTTCACAAGCCAAAGATATCATGCACAGTTTACTAAGGCAACTTCAAAAAAACTGGAGTGAAAGTCAGCTGTTAACACTGTATTGAACACAAACACCACACTTGGGTTGAAAGGCAAGTCTGTCCACATGAATTGAGTTTTATATTCATGATGGAGTCCGATGCGATGGTACTGTAAATGGACAGTGGGTTGCTACTGTTTCAGTGTGTGTGTGTGTGTGTGTGTGTGTGTGTGTGTGTGCGTACGACCTCAAGACTGTCAGGTGACATAACACACCCATAGCTGCCATATTGGTGACTCTTTTGACAGGGATCGAATTCCATCACAGGTACGTCTGATTTCCTTTAAATGACACCAGTTTTATCAGCTAGCTGACATATCCAGGTGGCTAGCCATCATCAGCTCCACACGTCACGCATTAGCTAACACACATGGCATGAGGTCGAACCTTAACGGTTTGTTTTTTTTCGAGGCAAGCAGTCTCATGATAACATTTCTTCTGCTCAATTAGCCGGTTAGCCCACTTACAGCTAACAAACGGCAGAAATAGTTTAAATGCTCTGACTCTTTGTAAATACACACACCCTGAGTTTGTCATTCAGAAGGCCTTAGCCACCATTACTATTTTCTTTTGTGAATTTTAGACGTTTTAGCAACGTTGGACATTTTATAAGCTGATTCCAGTATTTTCAGATTCAAAAACAGCAAGGGTCAAAACAACAAAATAAATGAAATCTTCAGCAGAATGTAACTCCTGGCATTACTGAGAAGGCTTTGATTCACCGTTCACCAGTCTTTCATGCTTGGAAATAAAATGTATATAATAGCAATAATAGTTGACTTGAATAAATAACAAATGAAAAAAAAAAAAAAAACGAAATTAGAAATCTGCTCTTTGGTTTCTTGTCATAATTGTTTGAAGCTGGTGAGGGGTATGTTTTTGGCTATTGATCACCTCAGTATTTAAAAAAACAAACAAATCGTAAGCTACGGCCCTGAAAGCACCACAGATCCTGGAGTGTCGCTGTCAACCTCGGAGGAACTTTTACAGTTCGGAGGTGCCACCGGACGTTCTAACGAAATCAGAGAGTGTGTCTTTAAGCTACATTTTGGAGTAGAGGCAGGCCTAAACTTTAGTAAGACAAACATTTAGCACAGCTCTGAAAACAAATTGACCTCATTGGACTTTAGTTAAAAACTCAAAACCTCCACTCACACCACAACCCTTACTCCTGTACACCTGCAACTGTATGATGGCCCCAGATGTAGTAGCTACCTTAGATGAGCCCTGGGTGTGCTCTGAATGGAAATCAAACAAGCTTGCGCATATGTGTACGCTATAACAGAGCAGAGCCGTTATATTTCGGGGGCGTATTTTTTTTCCCTTGGGTTGAAATGCATGCGTGTGTCAGCAGGCTACCTCTAAATCACTGGCTTGTGCAAACTAAGTTAGGGCAGCATGTTCAGTGTCGCTGATTGTGCAAATGTGTGTCTAAATAAAATGTGTGTTCTTGGTGTATCTCAGCTCAGTCATTTCAAGTGCGGTACAAGTGTGCTTCCAGAAACCCCGTGTGTCGCCGTGGTCAGCCGTCATGGAAATGAGTGAGTGCACGTGAGCTTGCGTGTGCATGCAGGTGTGTGCACTTCGTGTGCGAGCATGCTTGTGAGTGTGCTGAGCTGTGTTGGCCGTTGTGCCGCGGTCTGAAGAGGCAGCTCCTCCTCCTCTTCCGTGCGCCTCTGCTCTGAGACCTCTAGAAGATGCTTTGCCTTCGGTTCTTTCCTCGACCTGGACAGAGACCGAGTGAGGTTGAGCGCTCATTTTAAAATGACGATTATTCAGTGTTGACAAGCACCAGTTGGAGCAGATGATACAGTATATATATTTCTTTTCAGACTCGTACTTTTCCCCATGTAACCTTCATCTGTTGGAAGCTACTTGCTCGCGTTAAGCATAATGAAGTTAGGTCTTTATATGAGCCTAACCAGGGAAAAATAAATAAATTCACAGTGAGACTTATTATAGTCTTATAAGTATACGAAGAGTTGATTAGAGAATGTAAACAGGTGACAGTAATCTGTATTGAATTAGTAGACAGCTCCTTGTTTTTTTTATTTTCTTTCCGTTCCTCTGAGACTCAGTGGTATTTTGATTTGTGTCAGACTAAACTAATCCAGCTCGCTGGCTTCATGCGCATCTTTGCTAATAACCTGCAGACCCTTTAGCATTTCAGATGTTGTGGTCAGCAACAAAACAGAGCTGGATATACTTCTGTTTCGTTCTGGACAATTCAGGAAGCTTACAGTGTTGGAGACCCACATTTTCTGTAGCAGCTTCTAATGGGCTGGTCTCATTATGTGTAATATAAAACTTAAGACTATGAGGATATAAGGGGGGAAAAATGTGAATGCTCACCACGGTCCAACACTGTACCCACATTATGTGCATAGCTGCCCACTATGTAAAGCCGTGAGTGGCTTCCAATAACGGCGACTTGACCGAAACTTGTTGTGAGATTGCGTGGCAGGAATCTTACTTAAAGGCTGAAACACCGAGCTGCGGTGGCCTGGGTCCTTCTGGAGCTGCACCTCTCTGAGGGAAAACACTGAAGCAGCTGAAACAAAGAGCGGAGAGAGACCGAACTCAGGAGCCCAGAAAAAAAAGAAAAAAAAGACTACTACTACTCTACTGATACTGCATACAATTATCTGTGCGGCTTTGATGCGGGAATGGAAAAAGTGCCACATGTACCATAGCTGTACTCACACGATACACCTTATCCTTATCATATAATCTGAGGTTTTAGCTTGACATGTGAACTTCTAAGAATCGAACAAAAACACATGATTCAACTGTTGTGATGTTTTTTGGGTTTTTTTTGAAAGCCCACCGCCGAAATGGCACTGTTCATAGTGTGTGTGCGCGTCTTACTGTCTGCCAAATTGTGTACGTTATCCCCTAGACTCAGGAAGTAGGGATGTCGTAGAGCGGCCTCAGAGGAGATTCTGCTCCTGGTGTCGTACTGCAATCAGAATACAAAAGCAGCTGATTAAACGTCTCTGGAATCACATGTCCCTGTGAGTGAAGGTCACTGTGCTGTCGTCTCATACCAGCAGCAGAGCAGACAGCAGGTCGATCCCCTCCGTGTCCAACCTGAAGGAGACAGAGCAAACGAGTTCAGCTTGTATTATTGACTGTTCAGCTAAATGCAACTAACCAAAAGAGCAGAGAACACCTAGAATAGAATACAACTTATACAAGAGTGGAAATGGGTCTTCAACTCACCAAAACATAAAAGTGGCATTAGAACATGTAACATATATAAAAAAAATTTATGGTAAAACACTCTCAATCACAGACTTGTAAACTATTTCTAAAACTGACCGACTAACTTGAAAGCTGTTGATTATCCTGAGAAGAAAAAGCTGTTGTGTGCAAAGCAGCTTCTCTGAAAATACCAACTATATTTTCAGAGAAGTTGGATTGGCAGCCCCGGAACTGTAGAACTGTAAGACACAGTTTCAACAAGTTGGCTGGCAAGTACAACAGGCCCTGTTATGAAATCCCGCTTGGCACAAATAATCATTTATTTAGTCCTATTAACAGTAATCTCCAAATAGCTGTGCTTTGCACCAAGTCTGGGCTTGTGTTGTGGCCAAATACTCAACTTCACTTAAGGGGTCTGTTTTCTAAAGAGGGACAACTGAGGCCATGTCATCATGTCAGGATTCATAGATTCATTTGTGTAGATGGACGATAGTACAGGGATAAGGCCACATCCTGCCTTCTCTTCATTATCTCTATATTCACACAGACTGACTGAGGAACGATATCCTGATGTCCTAAAAGTTTGAACTTGTCTAGTGACCTATCTCAGCATCTACCAGACGGATTGGTCTTGTACCCAGGTATCCATGGTTCTCAGACGATATATATATATATATACAGTGCTTAACAAACTTATTAGACCACCTGTCGTAAAAATGAGAAAACAAAAAAATATTTTAGAAATCTGTCAAAAACTTGTTTCAAACTAAAAATTGTATTGTTATTTATTAGGCAAATAACAAACTGGAACAACTAAATAGTCCTTATTCACATATATTAACCAAACATCTTAATATTTTGTATGACCTCCTTTGGCCCTGATAACAGCTTGCATTCTTGCAACCACAAAACAAATGTTTCTGTTCAGGAATGCAAGTAAATAACTGTAATTTGGCATCTCAATCAAAAAATAATAAGGTGCTTTACTATTTTTTTCAGCTTTTTTGTAAAACAGTAAATTTGAGAATTCATGGATAACAACAATAATTATATTTTACCATTAAAGATATCATTTTGATTAAAGAGCTTGGCTTGCACATACTGGTGGATTAACCATTACAGAAACATCAAATATTTTGGTAATCAGCAATACTGTTCATTTAGGGCAGCAGTGGCAAACACCTTACACTGGGTGGTGGTCTAATACATTTGTTAAGCACTGTATATATATTGGATGGATTGCCATTGAATTTGGTTCACACATTCATGTCCTCCTCAGAGTGAATGGTCAAAAACTTATTGACAATATTCTCACGGTGGCCATTTCCCTCTGACGTCACACTCAGGGTGGGAAGCTCAAATGCTTTTGTCATGTTGTGCTGCTGTGTTCGTTATAATTTCACCGCTTCTTCTCCATTGATCAGCAACTGAAAAGACAATAGATAGCAAAAATCTGGAGGGACATCCGGCCAATCTTTTAAAGGTAAAACAACATATTTGAAAACCCAACAGCTAACGTTTGACAACAGCTTACGTTAGCATTCAACCAACGGCATTTGAGCTTCCCGCCCTGAGCGTGATGTATGGTCTATACCGTCACCTGCCGCCGTCATCAAGTCGACATTTTAGCTCGACTTAACTTTAGTTAATGACCAAACCGACACTCCCATCAGCCTCAGCTGCAGCTTTGTATTTAGACCTAATTAGCAATTGTTAACATGCTAACGAGCTTAACTAAGACAGTGAACGTGGTAATGTTATACCAGCTAAAGAGCAGCCTCATTGAGCCGCTAGCAGTTGTTCGTTTTTTGTTGCAGTGTGTTACCTGGGCACGTGGTTGATGAGAGCTTGAGGTCTGTATTGAGGAAAGAGGTAAGACCGAAACTCCTCATTACTGCTGATACCAGGCCAGGTGTCCTCTGTTGGAGTGCCTGGAAGACCAAGAAACAAAGAAAGGCATGGCCCGTCTGCTGCCACAGGACACCGTCACACGTATTACTTGTTCTTACTTCCTATATTACTTGATTTCATCCTGTAGGATGTTATCATAATGTGCTGCTATCTTACCTATGAGCCTAAAAACGAGGTGTAGCTCCTCCTTCACCGTGGCACCAGGAAACATGGGGCGACCTGTTGCCATCTCGTACAGGATACAGCCCACGCCCCTGGGAGAGGAGGGAGGAGGTGAAGGCACGGGGAGGCGAAGCAAACAACAAACAGTCCTCCAACGCCACAGAGCTCTAGACGGGGCCGCGTTCGACACACACACTTCAAAGGGCGCTGATCATGAGTGCAAACACGTGCGGTGTGAGTGGGCACAGTGCATCCTTTTGTTCCATCCAGGATGGCGAGTTGAAGAGGCACCCTGTGGCCTGATGAGAGGATACGTGGCTAGGTGTCGCGTTGCTAGAGAGCCACATTTAATCCTCAGTGGTTCGCCAGAGCAGTGCGGGCTTTCTCACCACGACAAACTACTAATGAGCAAAGATATATACGGAAAGTGAGCGCAGATTTTACGCTCCATTGTATGACGAGTGACTCATCTCTCTGCTAATAACCTGGGAGGTTTTAATAGATAGGCATGATTCATAGAAATCCTGGATAATCCTCAAGCTGTTCGACAGTCATCTAATTTACCAAGTAAACAGCAAAGCTCAGGTCCAGGCGTCACACTTTTTTGTGGGGGGGGGCGGCTATGTGCTGAGTTTCTCAGCTTTGTTCAGATCCAGGTGCAGATGGCAGACAAATTATACAGTCTCAGCCAAAACTAGCGTATAGTCTATGTGTTGCTTTCAACCCAGCTGCTCTCACTTTCCCTCAGATCCCAGACGAGAGGATTAATACCACCAGTAGTCAGTCATGAAAGTCAAACATGTCAAAACGTACACATACAGACTTTTAGATCTCAGCAAATTAATATGCTTGGTCAAAAACATGAAGGTGACACAGTTTGTCCAGCAGTACAAAAGCATTCATGTGGCACCAATTAGCCCTGTCATACTGTGTGTCACAGTCCTGAACAACCATCTCTTGTAACTTATTTCAGTCACTGAAATGTATTACTGGGAACTGTTGGGTCTCTGCAATAATCTAAACCTGCTCTATATGTAAAGTATGGACGTTTTTTGGCCTCTCCATTCAAATTGCAATGCATGATGCGATTGGCAATTCAATATGCAAAGTGGCACCGCAATCCTCAATACAGTTTGAATTATTTAGACTGAAAATCCAAATGAAAGCTCAATCAGTTGCGTTTCATATTGCCATGTTTTTTTTAATTTTTTTTGTGGTCTCTTTATTCAAATTGCAGTGCATATTGAATTAGCAATTCAATGAGCATTTTGGCCGTGCAATTTAAAAATGTATTTTGCAATTGGCAATTCAGTATGCAGAGTGGCAATGCAATCCTCAATTCAGTTTGAGTTATTTAGATTAAAATTTAAAATGAACAGAGTGTGTGTGTGTGTGTGTGTGTGTGTGTTGGGGGGGGGGGGGGGTTCTTTTGACACCAAAAGAACGTGGTATCAAGTAAATGTAAATGCTAAACGTAAATGCAATAAACTGGGGGTGCTGTTTTGCTGGCACATCAAATTGCCGATTGCAAAAGGCATTTCTATTTGAATAAAGAGACCCAAAAAAAGACACAGCAGTATGAAATGCAATTGATTGAGCTTTCATTTGAATTTTTCATTCTTGAGGATTGCGTAGCCATTTTGCTCATTGAATTGCCAATTGCCAAAATGCATTGCAATTTGAATAAAGACACCAGAATACTTCCACAGTAAAGTGTTGTGAGATGACTCTTGTTGAAAATGAGCGTTGAGTGTTGAAAAATACAAACTCACAGGATGGTAGGCAATCCTCCTCACCAAGAACGTTCTCCTCCGTGAAAAGTCATTATAAGCCTTGTAAAATCACAGATTTCTTCCTGCCGAAGGTGGTGGCCAGCAGACGTATGAAGGAGACTCTCGTTAGATTCGGAAGTATTACTGTAATCTGTCTTCCACCAGTGGCAGCGCTGAGTGCTCTGCTGATGTGAGCAATTAGTTGCATTTGGGTTGTTTTTCCCAAGCTTATGAGTTGCTAATAAGATTAACTACCCACTGGTGAGTTAACATGTTCAACATTGTGCCCCAAACAAACTTCATGAGGTGCTCAGTGTCTGAAATGTCAAAGTTACTGACAGGACGATGCCGGATTTGTAACACATAGTATGACGGTCCTGGATCGAGGCCAGGCAACATTGTGTCTCCCTTTGTATTTTGTGTATTTTTGGTGATCCACACCTATCCACAAATGCACAAATACACATAATACATTAGTATATACAGAGTACATTATTTTTTGCATCATATTTAAATCTACAAAAGCAAAGCAGCTGCATGTTATTTACTATCTCCTTTTAGGTTTAGAGCCTCTGCGAGGCCCCAACACGGTGTTTGCTCCAGCATGCTTCTACATGTCACAGTTGGGACGGTTTGCAGTGTGGTAGGTCTAGTCTACCCGAGTGAGCAGACGTTCATTGTGACACTGTGGATCAGTATGCCAGGCTTGTTGACGTCCGCGTTGCACTACTCACCACATGTCGATGGGCGTGGAGTATTCTGTAGAGCCCAGCAGCACGTCGGGGGGCCGATACCATAGGGTTACCACTTCATTGGAGTAGGTCTTGGTGGGGACGGACTTGGCCCTTGCCAGACCTGGACAACACAACAGGGTCAGGGTCTAACGATGCGAGACGTCAGTAACGGCAGATTGGCTTTCGTAAGGCGATTTGGGCAAGCCTGCTTTTTGTGCAAATGTTCAACCTCTTTCACTTTGGCGCTACCTTTGTAGCAACATTCTCTCGAAATGAGAGCCTTAAGTATTGTGCATTAGGCCTCATATAGTGGGGTAAAGCTGTATCAGAGCATGAGGTGCGACCAGTAACACCTCACAGCATCTTAACATGTACACCCTCTACCAGCTCATATTCTGTGTTTAGTTAAAACTGTGGAAAAATATTCAGGGAATACTGGTGGGTCTATCTACCCACCTCCAGCACAAAACTGAGAAAACTCAGAGGCAGGGGCACAGTTGCTAGGATACAGGAAGTAAGGGTGCTAAAGTAATCGGGACAAAAGATCTCAGAGTGGCAGTAAAATATAATTGGAAAGCAATCGTGGCGGGAAACGTGGGAATCTTATTCCCAGGTGTCTGGGGCCACGTTTGCTTTTGTCCGTATGCGTGCATTGCCGCATGTAAGCGCGCTGTCTCTCCTACCGAAGTCGGCCAGTTTGAGCTCGCCCCTGTCGTTGATGAGCAAGTTCTGAGGCTTCAGGTCTCTGTGGAGGATTTTCCTCTTGTGGCAGTAGGACAGACCACGCAGCAGCTGAAACATGAAGATCTGTAGGGAGAAAAAGGGAAATGATGAAAATTAGACGTCTGTATGCATATAATGTTAAAAATGGAATACGGATTTTTAAAACCGCTGCTGGCACCTTAGCCGGTAATAAACCTCTAACCTATGACCTTCGTCAACCTTCATCAAACAATCAACAGAATTAGCTATTCAAGTCTCCCCTCCCCCCCTCTGACCCCTCCTGTCCCCCGAAGCCCTGGAACCGAAACAATGACAACATATTCATGTTCTCAAAATAGAGAAGTTACTTCGGAAATAAGAGCAGAAATCCAACAGAATCGTAGAATGAAAGGGTAAAATATCACTTAGTCCCGACCAAGACAAAACTAACAGATCATTTTACTTGATTATTTGCTTCTTGTGTTGAGAATAACCAGCTGCAAATGCTGAATTTGAATGAAAGTCAACAGGTGTAACCGATACGATACCCTCTCTCTCTCTGGTATACTGTCTGTGGTGTTTGACATCCGGTGCTGCTGCTGCTGATGACAGGGGGGCTCACCTTGACGTTATGCATGCTCATGAGATTCCCGCAGTTGTCCAAGTACTGTTTCAGATCACTGTCCTGCAAGACAAGACACAACAGCCACAGCGCTCACGCTTAAATCCATCCGTATTCCGCTCCTGTAATTGCGAGGACACCTGCGCGCCGAACTGCCGATATACTCACCAGATACTCGAACACCAGAGTGAGGCAGCGGTCGGTGTGGATGATGTCGTGCAGTGTGACGATGTTGGCGTGCTTCAGGTTCTTCAGCAGGGACACTGGGGGTTTCGACAGAGAGAAGGAAAGATGGGTTGCGCCGTTTCCTCCAGGAACCTAAAAATGTGCCCTCCGGCTCAACAACAGCAAAAGTAGGGGCCACTGGAAAACAATCTCATCACAATAAACACTCATCAACTGAATTCAACTCCATTGCTGTATCCTCAGAGGCAGCAGTTTAAACTCTACTCTGAGGTTTAGTCTAAACTCGGCTGCTGTGTCCTACAGAATAGCAACGTGTGTAGTGGTGTCATGATTAATCGTAAGACTGAAGAGGAAATGATACAACACTTGCGTTGCAGGACGTCTATAAAGCTTTAAAAAACGCAGATGAAACTTGATAAAGAGATTAAAAAAATCGAACAGTTAATCGTTAATTTCAGAGGTCTCCCTGAAGCTGTTCCGCAGTTACTTTACTTTTTTCCCCCCATGTTCATTTTCCTCTGTTCCTCCATCTCATTTGTACATTGCATCATACATATAAATAACGTTCATCGGCACACAAGCACACTCCACTTCACGCACATGAAGGAGGACTTGAGGTCAGTCTGTCAGCGATGTGGGCGGGTGAGACGCCTGCGAACACCTGTATCATCAATTCTTCCCCCAAAGTTTCATGCAGCCTGACATCTTTGACAGATTATTGATTCTGCAGTAGATTTGTTGTTGCAACCATTACATTATAGCTGATAAAACACTGCATATTGGTATTTCTGATTTAGAAACAGAAGTGGAAAATCAGAAAGCTGAAACCAATGTCCATTTTCTGAGTGAACGCATGCAGTGTTCCTTTGAATCAGCTGAGTGGGACAGACCTTATAAAGTGAGTTCACCATTCGGCTCGCCCGAAAAATTGAATTATTATCCACCCGTGGGCAGAATCCCCAGACTGGAAAATATGTGTGCATGTGTGTTGACGTGTGTGTGTGTGTGTGTGTGTGTGTTGATGTGTGTGTACCCTCTCTGATAGCAGTGCAAGGTGCTCCCTCCTCGTGCTCCAGCCGAATCTCCTTCAACGCCACCAGGTTCTCTGTTAGTTTGCTCCGTCCTTTGAACACTGTGGCATACGTCCCCTATGAACAAACACACACACACACACACACACACACACACACAGAACTGACTTTCTGATAATACTATATTCTAAAGAGCTGTTACTCAGGTTGGCAGCAGGTACGTCTCTTTTCTAAAAAAAATAAAGTAAATTTGATTGGAATGTGTTTACTCTCTCTGCCTGTTTAATTTCTCATAATCTTCCATAGTCCAAACAGGCTTTAACTGAGTCCATTGTTGTTTCTTTGGGATCTAATTATTGGGATTTCCTGATCACCGACTATCACAGCTCATCTTCCTCGCTCGTGATTATCCCTCATGTATCCCGTCTTCGCGCTGCTGAAGATTCTTCTATCATTATGCAGTTGGTTGTAGGTGTTCTGACAACTGTAGATCAGCTACTGCAGGCTGAGCAGGGGGCAAAACCTTTTCTGGACATTGAGAAAACGAAGCGGAGCAAAGGAGGTACTCTCACAACGCTCACATGCACGAATCACTGTGCTCCACTGCAATATTAACCGAGCCGTGCCTCTTTGAACCACAGGTTGTGATAATTGACGACAAAAGCAGCTCTTTTTGATCCGTCACCACTGCTGTTCTCTGCTGCCGAGCCTTGTGACTGAGACTAATGCAGACAGCTTGTGTCACTAATCATTCCTTACCCCTTGGGGCAAAAAAGCCCAAAACATTAAAAGAGATAAATGGTGCAGTCTTAACAGCCCTCCTCATCCACTGCACTGTGATCCTGCAGCACGTCTGAGCACATGGTGTGAGCGCAGTGTTTTATTCTCGCTGAAATGAAGCAAGGAAGTTGACACGTGGGTAAAACTGTAGTTTGTCTTGTTGAAGCTGTATGTGCACTTTGACAGGCTCGTGTATCCCCTGAGAGGCCTGACAGCCCCCCCCCCCCCCACAGCAAGCCTGATAAGCATAATGAAGACTCGCGCACAACTTGTGGTCAGCGGGGTCTACATTATACACCAGAGAGAGATGCTTTGTTCCTGTTCTAAGAGTTCACTTTAGCTTCACGGTATTGCTCGGGGGCCGCAGTGGCTGTAGCGGCCGTACACTCGCCTGAAAAAGGGTTAAAGGTGAATGGTAGGAGACGTACCTCTCCCAGTTTGCCGAGCTTCACGTACGTCTCCAGCTTCCCAAAGCCAATGTCAGACTGGAGGCAACAAGAAAAAGACTAGATTAATCACATAGTGTTCACTGTTGTGATTCTTCTCCTCTGATTATACCTGAGAAACAGTCAAAAGATCACATTTGCATGAATTAGCTCACGCTCTCTAAAGCCAATCAAGAAAAAATCTTTGTTCACTCCATCAGCAGGAAACAGATGCCTCTTAATGCAGAGAAATATCAGAGGAAATAAATGGACTCATTGTAATATTAATACAGAAGGAGCACAATAATAATAATAATAATAACAATAACAACAGGAAGGCAAGATAAGACGACTAGTAATTTGCAGAGAGGAAATATGAGACATTTGCTGGTTCAAGACTAATCTATCAAATGGATTGTGAAACAAACAAGAGGCCATTACGGTTGCTAAAATGAGATTTCTTTGAGTGAGTTAGATAAACAAAAAGCCTGACAGTGGTCAGTATGACAGGAAACAATGACCACTGTCAAATTGTTAACGCTCCACAGGCCTAGGGTTATTTGTGCATAACATTCTACCATATCCAAAATAGCTAAGTACGAAGTAAATACAGAGCACTAACCAGAGAAGCCCGTCGAGACATGCGACTCGGAGGTTTGCAGAGGGGTGAGTTTTCGCTCTCCAGCTGCAGTTTCTTGAGGAACTCCGGAGGCAGGCGGATGTCCATGGGCAGAGACATGCGCTTGCTGACGTCCTGAAGGAGGTCAAACGCACCAAGGTTTATATCGTGTTGTCTGTTGGTCTGTTAGTTTCCTTTTTTTTTTTTTTACTCAAAAATACAACAAACCTCGTGTCATATGAGACTCCGACTGCTGTTAAACTGCTATGTCCTTATGTCAGTTACCAATACTGACCAGCATTATTACGATTGCGAGTGTAACACGGTAACAAGTCCAGTTGTTTGGGTTTTTCCGTTTAGTTTCAGAATGTATTCATTTCTGTACATGGTACCACATTCTAATTAGGCCTAATTTACACTTTATTAATGGTCACTAAATAATTTAGGAATCCACAAAAAAACAGGCATTCACAGCTTCAGCTACACTTTTCAGTCATCTGTCTCTGACTGTCTCTGTAATAATGTAAAGAGTACAGTCTAGACCTGCTCTATGTGTAAAGTGTCATGAGGAAACCTGTTGCGATTTGGTGCTATATAAATGAAACTGAAATTGAAAGTACGCTTCTATTTTGATAAATAGAGTTGTCTGCACTGTCGACACTGTTTCACAGTGTCTATTCTCTTTCGCCGTGCGTGCAAAACTGCAGTGATTGTGTATCACGGTTCTGAGCATTGCCAAAGCTCAGGTGACCTACACTAAATGCTGTGCCTGAATGCACCCTGTGTTGACACGGACGCTGCACTGAAGCTGCTACTGCTAAAGTGCCGCTTTTACTACACGGCCTGTGTAGACGTTGTGTGAACTACTGAAATCACATTTAGTCATCCCTTTCTGTAGTTAAAAATAATGTCAGTGTTTTTTTTTTGTTTTTTCAACGTGTTTTATTATTAAAACAGCCTGTTTGATTGACAGCAGCTGGCAGGCTGCCAGTGTTACACCATAGGGACCAAGAGTCAAAGTAAACAGACTTGCGCTGCAGCTCCATGTCATGGACAGACAGCGAGTTGTTGGTGGTATTAAAGAGTAAGAACCACAGCAGCATCTAACAGGACCCAAGTGTGCTGAAGCTGTGCAGCTAATTAGCTATCTATCCTGCAAGCTGATGTCAGCAGTGTGCCCCCCCCCCCACCCCCCCGGTGAATTTGTGTTTGGTGGCTCATTCAACAAGTTAAGATAAGATCAACCTTTAACTGATCCCCAGCGGGGAGATTTGATTGAAGTTCTCCATCTACGCTGTCTAACTTTTAGACTAAACTATTCATTTGGCTGGTGTATAATAACAATATATAATATAACACAACTTGTTTCGTCTTTTTAGTTAGCTCTTAGAAAAGACCCCTCCAAAGGACAGTTTGATCTCTTAGCTTCTGGAAAAGAGCTGCAAAGCCAAACCAAAATCCACAAATTCACACGATTTGGAAAGGGAGCGTGCTTGCTGTTTTACCAGGAGTTGACATAGCTAAACGTGAAATTGAGTTAGCATAGCATAAAGACTGGAAGGATGGGGACACAGCTAGCCAGAGAAATATATGATTTTGAACAATTCCACTCTCATTTACATGCTTCACACTTTCTTAGCTAGCTAGTTAGCTACCAACACATCCACGAGAGTCAGGAAACTCAAATTATGACTAACTGATAATGTCACAGCATTCTCATTCAATAAGCCATCAGGTGTTTCTTGTTTTTTTGATTGATTGATTGATTTGCTCAGGTCAAAAGTATCAAAAGTCAACACCTATGCGGGTGTATCATGGCTGTGCGGGGCCTTTAAATGTTAAGAAGTCATTAATTAATGAAGGGCTCTTCCACTACAATAATGAGTCATGTCTGCGCTTGTAAATGTTAATGAGTTAATGAATCGATTTTGGTCTGAATGTTCTGTAGCTCTTTTCCAGAGGGTAAATGGCTGAACTGTTCATTGGAAAGGTCGTTCTGACAAATCATAGACAAATCATAAAATTGTCCTTATTAAGGGTACTATTTGTAACAATATGCAACAATTTACATGCATTAATTGCTTTTTATTTCCAATGTGTGAACAGAGTGTAACTTCACTTAAAAATATGATGAGGACGCCCCGACTTTCTCGGTCGCCTATAACACCCTGTGGACTGACTTCAGCGTGAAGGACTTCAGACAAATTTTCCGAGACAATCCAAAGGAGGTGACGTCGTGCGCGCTCCCTGAATACTTAGCCTCTCTTCAGCTCCACGTTCAGCTCCCCCACAGCCCAAACAGTGTGCAACGCTAGCTAACATAAGCTTAGAAACGGAGTCCGCTAACGTCAACAAACTACCGGCACCCACCAAAACAAAGGGCCCAACGCGCGTCCACGTAGCTTGCTTACTAATGCGGACGAATTGCTAGCTAGCTGACGTAGCAAAATGCTGTCTTGAGTGGATAATGTCAGCTAATTCACCCAGACTCCCAGGGCTAATCTGGCTGATAAATTGGCGAGCTTGCCGAATACAAATCACTTCATCAGCTAACGGTACGAAGCAATCAAGGCCAGATCCATGCAGTGTAGCTAAGTTACAGCTAGCTGGCCAACCTTAGATAAAGTACTACCAAAATACAGCAAAATACTACCTGAGTGGATCTGTTAGTTGGCTAGCTTGCCAAATTACTCCACCAGTTAACACGATCCATGATACTAACTGATGCATTATGACAAACAGTACAACGCAAATGTGTAGTAATGTTATAAGGTGGGTCTTTTTGGGGTGATTTTTGTCATTTTATTTGGCTGATTTAATGGTCTGCCCAAAGTCAAGAATTAATTAGCTATGCAGCCATTAGTTACAGCTTGTAAACCCTTTTATTTGACAGAGGCACATACATTTCTTATGCTTGTTGAATGAAGTTATCCAGATTGCCTATGCTCCCAGCCCCTCTCACTGTTGCACCATTATTGCTGTCTTCACAGCACAAGTCCTCTGGCACAGCTTCACTTGACTGTCTGGTGCGAGTCGTGCGGAGCTTGAGAAAGACTTGAAGTGAATCACGCTCCGCGGGGACTTTTTCTGAAAAGGTGGAACGGTGAACTCACTCACATTTCCAATAAAAAGTCTGGTGCTTTGGGGAGGGTTGAAAGATTCTGAGGTGACTCATCTCATTGAGCTGGCAGAGGTGGAAATGGAGAAATGAAGAGTTTAAACTGGAGAACAAACTACTTGTGCCACTGTTTATCTCTCCGTCAGGCTAACCTTTATTGTGCCTGAACCTAGACAGTTTCCTGTCAGCTTGATCAGCAACATGTAAATTACTGTGGCAAGAAAAGCTCGGCAGCATGTCACTACAGCATGACCCGGAAATCAAAGTGAACGCCTGTTCACGCCTGTTAACCCCTCATCTGTCATATGAACCTGTGTCCTCCTACAGCCGCTCTTTGAGCCCCTGCTTACCTCCATGGAGAAACGTCTGTGCTGGGCCTTGCTGTGGTAGTGGAGGTGGGATGGAGACTGAGCTCCCGGTGTTGTTGGCTCAGGAGTCACCGGGCTGGCGTCATGAGATGGAAGACCCAGCCTGTCTGGAGACAGACCTGACAGAGGAGAAACACAAGCATTCAACATTTGCTGATGCACGGGGGGGGGGGGGGGGGGTGACAAAGGAAAACCTGATGGTGTGTCGGGCCACCACAAGCTTTCAGAAGTGCCTCAATGATCAATGGCATAGATTCTCCAAGTCTCTGGAATTCAACACGTCATCCAAAAACTGTGTTCAGTTGCTTTTATAACCAACAGTGAAGGCCATAGCATAACATCCACATTATTTTTTGCTGTTTATACCCATTGTTTGACACCTTGTGCCCTGTGCTGTGTGGAAGCATCTGCACTCCTTATGTTTCTCCACTGTTTAGGTTTTCCCATAGTTATATAGTTACGCCACAGAGACAGTTGCTGCAAATGGAACCGCCTACCACATACTAACGACAAATGCAGTGTGAGGAATGCAGTACATACAGCATGCTTTTCAGAGAGAATGCAGTATGAAAATGAAATGTCAAATCAATTCATTTTGCAGTATGCCCCAGCCAGGCTTTAGCCGGAAAGTGGGCGTAATAATCATGCAGGTGTTATGCCCTTGCAAGAACAAACAAAAAAGTGAGGCCTTGTTGAAGATTCAGCAACTGGGTGAGAGACAGTAAAGCGAGGCAGACTGGTCCGATGCACACTGGAGATTTTTTCCAAATCAGTACGACATCCGGGTGTTTTTGGCATACTGCATATTTTGTTTGCATACCACATGCTACAATTTCTTAATCAGAGTTATGGAGCTGACGTTAAACAGCTTATGAGCCAGATATCTTTCTGGTGAAGACCAAAACAGAGGTAAAAGGAGGGTGAATATTGGAACATGGCTCCAAATGAATGCTAATGTTGCTCCTTGTCAACATTTGCAATGTTTGCTCCTTGTCTTGGATTGTCGATAGGCAAGTTTACGCGAGTTAACAAGTTTATAACGCCTTAATATGTCAAATATGTGCATGATTAGCTTGTATTGGATTAAATCTACTTCAAATAATTGGGACCATGATATGAGTGAGTGACGTTTAGCAGCTAAAAAAAACAACTAGTCAGTGTTCTCTGGTGGGCAAACTGTGTAATGGTGTCACTGTTTCTAAATGACCTCAAACATAAGGATTTAAAGTTCTTATCGTCTTAAGCCTCTGTTGCTACGCCGTAGCCGACATGCCCCTTCTCAGACATGTGACCGCACGTCAGGGCTACAACAGCTGCAGTGAAAGCGGCGACTGGTTGCTGTGCGTCTTTGGCTACATGCGTTTTCTCCTGCAAGTTTCTGATGTCAGCTGAGACTGCCGATAGCGAAGACGCCATTAACAAAGTTCAAGAAGGAAATACGCGACATATCTGCACAAAACAAACAAACAAAGGCATAATGATTGTACACAAGCACACAATGGACCCTCAGCTTGCTGTTTTCAGAGACAAGGCTTATGCAAGACCACAGAGGAGATGGCAGTTAACACTGTGGACACACAGTGAACACACCAGCACTGCAGCGTGACAGCTATCCAGCCAGTGCGGTGGGAGGAACGGGACTTTGATCTTCATCCTACAACACTGTATGTGATGTGTGTTTGATGCCTGGTCGGTGTCTTTTGAATGCTACCTGTTGTGAGGTTGCAGCTGCAGTTTGATCTGTCAATGGCGTGCGTGTGTTGGCCGCCTCGCCAGTATGGCGAGTGGGTTGTGTGAAGTGGACATGTTTCTCCATATGTGTGTGTTACAACTGTTCCCTCCCGAGGTGAAACATGAAGCGCTTAAACTCCTTGTTTCCATGGGGACCGTGGCTCACAAGGGAAGCAGGTCTCACATAACTCTTTAATGCCTCCCTTTTAACACACACACACACACACACACACGTTTAGATGTATGTGGATGTACATATGGACCCCCTTCAGTTCGCCTATCTGCCCCGACTTGGAGTTGAGGATGCCATCATCTACCTGCTCGACCGCGTCTACGCCCACCTGGATAAGCCGGCGAGCACTGTGAGAGTCATGTTTTTTGACTTCTCCAGTGCGTTCAACACCACCCGTCCGGCTCTACTGGGTGAGAAGCTGACGGAGATGCAGGTGGATGCCCCCCTCGTGTCCTGGATTGTCAACTACCTGACTGGCAGACCACAGTATGTGCGCTTACAACACTGTGTGTCAGACAGAGTGGTCAGCAACACCGGGGCCCCGCAGGGGACTGTCCTCTCTCCCTTCCTCTTCACCGTCTACACCACAGACTTCAGCTACTGCACTGAGACCTGCCATCTTCAGAAGGTTTCTGATGACTCAATAGTTGGATGTATCAGTAAGGGTGATGAGGAGGAGTACAGGGCTGCTGTGGACAACTTTGTCGCATGGTGCGAGCAGAACCACCTGCAACTCAACGTGACAAAGACAAAAGGAGCTGACTGTGGATCTGAGGAGGACCAAGGTGCCGATGACCCCTGTTTCCATCCAGGGGGTCAGTGTGGACATTGTAGAGGATTACAAGTACCTGGGAGTTCACATTGACAATAAACTGGACTGGGTGAAGAACACTAATGCCCTCTGCAAGAAGGCGGCTGAGGTCCTTCAACATCTGCCTGACTATGCTGAGGATGTTCTATGAGTCTGTGGTGGCCAGTGCTATCCTCTATGCTGTTGCATGCTGGGGCAGCAGGCTGCGGGTGGCGGACTACTATAGGGATGATGCTGTCCAAGCTGCGGGTCATCTTGGAGGACAATGTCTCACATCCTCTCCATGACGTACTGGTCAGGCACAAAAGCAGCTTCAGTGGGAGACTCATTCCTCCCAAATGTACAACAGAGCGCCACAGGAAATCAGTCCTGCCTGTGGCCATCAAACTGTTCAACTCCTCCCTCTGAGTGTCAGACACTCAGAAGAAACAGACTGAAAATATGGACCTATTTCACCTCTGTCAGCAACAACTAACTCATTATTTATTCTTTATTTATACCAGTGCAACACATACATATACAGACATATACATTGTTGTTGTGTATATTTTTTTACTTTTATTTTTCACTTAAATATTGTAAACGTGGATATTTTTTATTTTGTATTTCTTATTTTTTATATCTTATTTTGTACATACTCTCATTTCTAAATGTATGCTGCTTTCTACTCTTGAATAGGAACACCGGTAACTGTATAACCCCCCCTCAGCAGCATCAGAATATTTCTGATTCTGATTCTGATACACACAAACATTAATATTAACTGCACGACCAACGGCCTTTCTCATACTACGGGTGTTGAACACACACATACACACACACAAGGCCAATGTGGCTCTCAGGTTTTAAGATGTCTGCTAATGGTGCTATGGCGTGGCTGCTGACAGGCCACCCTGTTTCAGATTGATTGGCAGTCTAAATGGGCTGGGGGATGAAATGCCGACCTGTTTGCTGGTCATTTGAATATCACAGCTACAGCGCTCCTTTGATCTCCCGATGCTAATTAAGGTCAGTAAAGGCGACATTGATATGAGCACACACACACACACACACACACACACATGGACACAGTGCCTGATTGCTGTGAGATATGGATGGATGCCTGCTAGACATCTTGTGAGGAAAAGGACAATCCAATATGGTGCACCACATGACGTTTTTGCGGCGGCTCCATCTGAAACTGTGGTTACAGTGAGAGGGTGGCGGAGGCGGAGAGGAGTCAGGAAGGAAATAATAATAAAGTGTTGGGGAATAAGCTTCACAAATAATGGCAGAATGAACCCCTTATGTTTGAGAACATTTTCATATCACACACATTTAAACCTACACGCCGGTCCGTACAGCCCTCAAGCAACGTAAGGCTAAGTGCCTTGCTCAAGGACAAGACACACATTTTCCAAGCACTCATTTTAAGTCACCTTCAGCGCCCAAAACCTTGATGAAAAATTGCTGTGAATACAGCCATGCTAGCGGCTCTGTGAGACTAGCTTTGAGCTAAATGCTAACATCAGCATGCTAACGTGCTCGCAACGACAATGCTGCCATGCTGATGTTTTATCTGGTATACTGTTCACCACGGTCACCATCGTAGTTTAGTCTGTTAGCATGCTAACATTTGTTGATTAGCACTAAAGCTGATGCATTACTGTCTCAAATTTCAAGGCAATCCATCCAATAGCTGTCAAAACGGTTCACTCATAACCCACAAATATTTATATATATGTATCTATATATATATATATAGATACATATATATATATATGCATGACTATTTTGTGTCTGTCTATTAAAAATCAGTCTTGTTTAAAGCTGAAATAGAAAACTTTTATATTTAAAGATACCCTGAGGAGGTTTTGAATACTAGCGTTATACACTCCTGCTGATGGTTTGACGCTATTCCTGTGATCGACGTGATGATGTGATGATGCTAATGTGCCAAGAAACTATGGCAACACGAAAGCGAAGGCATGGAGGAAGAAGAGAGCCAGCTAGCAAACATTACTGTAAACCATGCAAAATATAAAAATAAAAAAAATCAACTTGTCCATGTTTTACTGGAAGAAAACGCATTCAACACATTTGTTACCTTTCATATTGTAACGTACTGTATTTCCTGGTGAAACAGGAGAGATAGGCGGGATTTAACGTTGGGAGGAATTTGGTTCAAGCCGAAGTACCATGCTGTCGCTAGCTCGTTAACTAATGAATCTTAGCTCTGTACCGCTGAAAGGTGAATATTATTGGTTGAAATTGGTTGGTTCAAGCTTATGCAAGCATATTTTGTTATACAGAAGAAAAGAAAAACTTGATTGAATTTTGATATAAAAATACAAAGGAACAGAATTTTTGTCATTTCTTCTGGCATATATTGTTAGATAGGTGCATAATATGACCGGGGATGTGATCTAAGAGGGTTAAAAGGGAATTAGTCATTTAATCTCGACTTCAAAGCTGCACTAATCAATATATTTAAATCAACAATGTGCAACTATTGAACAAAGTGGAGTATTTAGTAACTAAAGAGCCAGATATTTTAGTTAGTGGAGACAAAAAGGAGAGCTGAAAGGAAAGTAAGGATTGGACATTCACCAGGTAACATTACATAGGCCAGAAACATGACTCCAAATGATGTTGCTAATGTTGCTCTGTGTGTGCTGAATGCATCTGTTTGCTAACACTTTGACCGTAACAGCTTTGTAATGTGATAATATGTGTTTAGCTTGTTGCTCTGCACCCACATGGCAAAGAAAATTGTTATCAATTATCAAAGTGGGTACTATTTAACTTAGAACATTTACAAGAAAACTCTGCAGGGTGGCTTTAACTGTGGTTAATCAGGTGGTCAAGCTGGTTAGATGAGGTGGATTGATGGGAATGGCGGCGAAGGTACCTTTCCTGTAAAAGCAAATGGCAGCATGCATTGGACAGCAGCCAGTCAACATAACAAAGATAAGAAACATTCCACCTGCTTGCTAATGAAAGCTTTGTGACTTTGGGTTTGATCATTTGAAGAGTCAACCAACTCACGGTCTCATAGAGCTGATGTTAATCAACTGACTAGAATAATATGTTTGCTGTTCCTTTAATGAGGATTGGAGGTTTTTAACTCTAATCAAGAGGAAGATCTCGTCAGAGCGCTGATGTGACACTGTGACTTATGTGATTACTCTCAACCAGCTTTAAGTGGACTAATAGATGGAGAGTGAACGAGAGGATTCTGCCTAATGTGAAATATTAGTGGTTAGTCAGGGAGTATACCTGTGTTTGTATTAATCTAAAAGAAAAAAAGTCCATAACATCTGACCAGACTAGCATTAATGACATTTTGCATGTATGTTGTGTTCATGTGTTACTGTATCTTATGTGTGTGTGCTAATGAGTTCATTGTGCTCAGTGATCTGAGACTGACTGACTGTTTTTGTGTTTGTCAGTTCGATCCAGCTGCTTTTTTTTTTTTTTTTTTTTTTAAACGTGTCAGAGAATCAGAAACCAACAACCACAAATGTAAAAAAAAAAATTGCAATATTTTAAGAAATAGTTACAGTTATGAACTCCCCCTAAAACCACATATTGTTGTTTTTGTGTTTCTGTTTGTGTACGTATCAAACAAGCCAGATACAACTTACAATTAGTGAGCTTTAGAGGTGTTGGTAGACACATTTTTGATCTCTGGACACAGCTAGGCAAGCAGTTCTCTATGCTAAGCTAATCAACACTCGGCATTCAAGCTAATTAACATATTTCCCAAAATGTCAAATCATTCCTTTTAACATACCACATCACCCTTATTATTCACTGGATGGAGCATTTGCAAAATGTCTTCTTGCCACAGAAATGTTCTGGGCATGTGATGATTATATCCTTGTAGAAATGTCAGATGATGTTTTCCATCTAAGCAGCTGCATATGTTGTGGATAACGCTGCGGGTGCATGATATAATCCCTCGCATAGGAGAGAGGAGAGCCAAATAGAAAAGAGAGGTGACCGGGAAAAGCTTAGAGAGGAGATGTAAACGTCAGACGGCTGCTGGGTTTGGGACAAACACTGTCGCTTTTCTTTCTTTGTCCTCTCTCTCTCTGTCTGGTTACCTCTCTCCTGACCTTCAGGAGCAGACAGTGATGCAGACAGAACCCAGTACTCTGGGGGGTTTAAACTACATATCCAGCTGCTTCTCTCTCGGTCAGGCAGCTGCATAGCAATCTCTCTTACAGTAAATGAACTCTATGTTCGCACAGGAGGCAGAAGCTTTAGTTGCCTGTTTTTGATTAGTTGACTTGAGTGGTAATGCACAAGCAGGTCTGATGAAACACACTGTAAAGCTTGTGCACTTGACTCGCGGCAATTTCAACCGTGACCTTGCGTCGCGCATGATCCGCTTCTCTACTTCTATTGACTCTACATGTTTAGTGGCTTTTTTTTTTGCATAAATATAAAGCATCATATCGGGGATTTATTTCCCACCTTAAAGCAAACAGCCATAAACAACAATGCACAGTGATGACAGCGTGTAGGATGAAAGCGTCAACCATCCTGGTAGTTCTGCGATCTAATGTCTTCAGCCAATTCATTGTTATTCCATGTCTTCACGGTCAAACTCTGCATAATAAAACAGAGACACTCGAAAAACCTAATGCAGAATGCATTCAGTCCCTTTGCATTATTTACCCCTACTTATCCCACCATAACCCTCATTTCCCTTTGAAGCCTGCTGATCCACTGTGGCTCAGCGCCGGTGGTGGTACCAGTCAAAGCTGGAAAAATCCCAGTTAATCTGTGAAGGTCCGCTACAGACACGGAAGCAAGGAAGGCTTTTGTATTTGGTCTTAAAACCCAGAACGAGATTGCAGTATGTGCTCTATTATTAGAGCTGTTCATTCGCACAGGGACCGAAAGGCACAAGGAAGTAGAGCTCACGGTTCAGGACATTGAACATGCTTAATCAACCAGTGGTTTATTGGTTATAAAATGTTAGCCACTGTGGTCACCCTGTCAGAAACTGAAATCCCTCAGGTAGGAGTGGAGTCACAAAAAATATCGTCATCTGGCAACAGAACCAGAACCAACATACATGGCTCAACAGTTGCTGTGTTTACACTCTATATCTATCTGTCTATGTATCTATATCTATCTAAATTCTCTTCAAAGTGAAGCTCAGCGGTGGTGATGTTGAAGTGATGCGACCGTGGTGGAGTTCCTTTGTAGCCTAACGTTAGCTTTTTACTTCTGGTGATTCCATTTATGCTTCAAAACTCATAAAAGTGGTGTTCATTAGTGAAGATTATCTTGCTGAACAAAACGTGTGAGTATCATAAACTTTTGTTTTGCCAAAGAGCTTATTTTCTGCAATAAGCCAAAGTCCTGTGGAACAATCCCATTGGCTTTTTGTGGAGGGAACCAGGGCGATGCTAACCTCAGGGTTAGTGCCAGCGCAACAAGCAGTGTACAATTTAGCTAGGTAGGAAATGCAGGTGTGGAAGTGGGTTTTGGATGAATGTGTACTGTCATGTCAGATTTAAATGCTGGAGAAGGAACTTTTCATCCACCTCAGACCTACGAGTAACTTTGGCTTTTTGCTGTTCATAACATTACCAAGGCGCTTAAAGCTGCACTTGGGGGCTGCGCAACACGCTCAACAATAATGATATATCACCAATAAAGTTGTTACGGCTAACACGTTAGCATGTTAACAGTTTACACACCCAGCAGACAGAGCAACATTACATTTGATTGGAGTCGTAGTTCTGGCCACCTGATGAATGTCTATTTTCTCTCCTTTAAGTTCTATTTCGGCCTCCATCATCCCCTGAGGGAAATATCTGGCTGTTTCGCTGCTAAATGCACCACCTAACCCTAACTTGCTTGCTGCTGCTGCTGAAAACAGGGTTCATGAGAACGGCGAGACTGAACCAAAACAATAAAGGTATGGGCCACAAAACCGAAACCATGAGCTGGAGGATGCGGAAACTACTCCTTAAAGCTCGGGGGAACTACAGAGTCGAGTGACAATTCTCTGTGACTGTGAGTCCTGGTCAGTTGCTAATATAGAATTATTGATTAGTGCAGCTTTAACTTTAATCAGACTTTAATCATTGTACTAGCTATGCACAGGTTTTGGAAAGCATATCAAAAAAATGTTGTAATCAAGTGTAATATTGGGTTTGGGTCCAATATCAGCATTCTGCCTGGCTATAGCGTTGGTTTTGGTTTTGGTTTCACTTCAACACTTTGGACCCAAACAAAATGAGGGAGTATATGTTTAGGGTTATGAACAGGCTCCCCACGGCTGAATGGGGAAATAGGGGTTCTCACCCTGAGTGTGCCGTATGTTGAGCTGGTTGATCTGCTCAGTGAACTCGTTCTCCTCGATGGTCTCAGTGCGAGGAACGGAAAGAGAGAAACGCCTCTTGAAGTTCTTCATCTTGTTCATGGTGCTTGAAGAGCAGACTCTGGGAGACTAAAAGAGACAGAGAGAGAAAGCAAAACAATACACAATCAACCCTCCAATCCATCAGTGCGTACCGTACGTACGTCAACACATTCTTTGATGCTTTTTTCTTGAAGGGAAAATGAAAGGTTGCAGTATTTGTTATGTGTAGCTGCAGACAGAAATGAGGATTTTCTGAATACATTTGAACTGTTTTTATAATGTACAGAACTTAAATGTACACCATGGATGAGTGTAAACAGTACCCAGTACACTGCCTACTTGATACAAGCCGCAGAGCATGCTGTGCAGCTGTGATGGATCTTTTTGCGCAGCTTGACCAAAGACAGTCTTCTGTGTCACCTGGTAATGAGGCAGAAAGCAGCAGGAAAGCATCTGATCAATATAGTCTCTCCCTCCGTAGGTTACATAACCACAGCCGGCCCCACTAGTTAGCTTTCTCTCCTGCATGTCTTTCCCACTCATCTTTTTGTTCTCCGTCTTCTTCTCTGGTCTGCGTGCTTCCTTTACTGACATGGATTTGTGCCTCTGTGTGTGTGTGTGTTTCTGCTCATTATTGTGAGGGCTAAGAGATGTGTATGGTGAGTTCAATTACAGCAAGACTCCACATTCCCTTCTGTTATTTTTTGGGCCTGAATAAACCATCAGGACATTACTGTATATACCAGCACAATGTGTCCAATCAGGAACATGCCATAAACACATATGCAAAATACATGCGCAGAAATGCACACAGACTTCATCAAAATGCACACAAAGTGCCTGGGTGCATCCAGATCTATGTGGTAACGGTCCACCCCAACTAGCAGCAACGACCCTCTAACCAACAACGTGATACCGTTTGAAACAGTATGAGGCTTTCTGAACTTCCTGTTAGTTCCGAGCGCCAAATTACCTATTAGGATATAGCGAGCCCCGTTTCACAAAGATTCCGGCTTTGATATAACCAAAAGTCAGACTTCAGAGAGGTGTCTAAATGTATCACAAAGCTGTCTCCTTCTTGACAACTAAACAAAAAAACATGGCTGACCTAGCAACCGTTTTCAAACCGCTTAGCTCGCTTCGCTCCCAACAGATCGCTTGCCTCCAGGAAGAATCAAACAATTACGAGGATACTTTACGGTCAGTCCAACAATACAAAAAAAAGAAGTAAATCATTCGGGGGGGGGGGGGGGGGTTATTTATGTCTACATTAAAGAGAGTTAATCCCACAGTGAACACGAGCATCAGAGGCAGGCTCAGGACGATGTCCTCACTGATCTCTAAAAAACGTTTTCCTTCTCACTGCTTGCTTCTCAACAAGCCATATTTTCCTTTTCCATTTTTTTTTGTCATTTGGTGCCACTGGTCAGCAGGTGTCTCTGGCTGTTACCATGGAAACTTGGCTCTTACAGTTCAGAGTTAGCCTGGGGGTAGGGTGGCTAACTTTTTAAGCTCCAAATAAGGTTTTTATTTTTGTGAAACAGCCTGACTTGCATTAGACAGGTCTAAGATGCAAAAATTTAGCCTGGCCTAACACTGCAGACCAGTCTAAAATATATCTCTGTGAGACTGACCCCAGGCCAGAGCCCTGGATTTTAATAAGGTGGTACGTAGTTTTGCACAGAATCTGGTGAAGATGAAAAGTAAGAGCGCATACAGCGTCCTCATGGCTGTACAGAGCAGAATAATGGGATTAGGTGTTTCCCTTGTGATAGTTCAGAGAAGAGTAATTACAAACAGGTGTGCTGAGTCTCTTTTCATAATCTTGTGTGGCTGACTCATGGTACTTATTAAATCCTGGATTGACAATTTGATATGAGGTTTAATGCGAGATATCTGGCAGATATTGAGTGTCTACTCGGCATATTTTGATGTAAACAGCAGGACTTTCATACGTTATTGATATAATACCCAGAATGAGGGAAGTCTGGAATGGGGTCATGTAGCTAGATAGAGCCTACTTGTCTATCTGTGTGACGTGCATTTTACTGGTTTCTAACAAGTTGCTTTATTTCTATATTCCACATTTAAGCTGGACAGTCATGAAATTGTAGCATTGTGTCTGCAAGCACACCCGCTGCATAGACACAAGAAAACACAGTTTTTCTCCCTCTTGTTATTTCTTCATTTCTGTACATGCTGCAACATTTGGCTTCCCCTCCGATCACACAAATGAAGAGAACGAATAGCGTGGAGAGAGCCAAACATGGGCTCTGACAAAGTCTGAATGAATGTTACTAAAATTATTGTTTTCATCCTCAGCACTGCCAGCCAGCTCTGTTCAGTTGACAAGGATTGTGTCAGTTTAAAACACTTACCTTTGCGAGTGTTTCACGAGGAAGGTAATGCACTCAGTGCCAGGATACAAACTATATTTTGGCTGGTAACTCTGAATGTAAACATAGCTTATGTTTGTTTACAAGAAAACTCCACAGGGCGCCTTTAAAAAAAAATGAAATGTTATTTTATAATAAAATAGCACCATGGGTTTTGTGCACAAACAATTGGTTTAAGTCAAAAAGTGCAAAGATTGTGAGATCAGATTAAGACACCAAACTAATTATGCGCTTTCATTCCTAGAGGAAAAAGGTGTGTATATATATATATATATATATATATATATATATATATATATATATATATATATATATATATAAAGGTGTAAGATTTGCACAAAGGCCTGGGAGTTAAGAGAAAATAACGAAGGCATTCTCAGAGCCAGAGAAGCGTGGGTGGCAGCCATAAATTGAAGAGCCAGTGGAGGAGAGGAAGCGGCTCAAAAGACGACGGTGGAAGCAAATAATCCCCAGATCAGTGCGGAGAAAGGGAGGATTTCTAATTCCGAACTGGAGAAGCCTTTAGAAATCAATCAAATTCAACTCATGTGACTCTTCGATGGAGAGGGAACCACGCTGAGCAGAGACCTCAGCTTTGTATTTCAGGGCTGGAAAATGCTTTTGGCTCAGTCGCACGCATATTCCGTCCATCTCGAGAGAGAGTAATGGTGCCGTTCACGTCTATTTCGAACACATACAGATGTCTTAGCAGCAACCATTTGCTGCAGACATATTGTGACGGTGATGCTATATGTTAGCTGTCAGACAAAACACACAGTATCAGAGAAGTCTATAAGTTTAGGAAACCGGTATAATAGAAAGCGATCAGCTATAAAGCAGATTAAGGGGTTAAGAATGGAGGAAAGAAAGAGGCTTACTCTGCAGAGAGAAATCAATACCACTCGGCTTGGCTAAAGGTTTGGTGCGTTTGTGGTTGTGTGACGTTTTTTTCTTTTTTGCCTTTGAGAATCTGCGAGGCAGCGTTTGTGAAGGCAGACTTCCCCAGTGTGTCAGCAGGGTAGAGCTATATATATATGTATACAGTATCTCTACTACACTTCATACAGGAGTTCAGATGAACAATAGCAGTTGACGCTGTGCTCTAAAAACAGACAATCGTGTTGGAAAAGCCACAGTACAAAAACCTCTTTGTGTAACAAGCTGAGTAACAGTGCTGGGTCCCTCTAGTTGGGTTTGTTGTGAGGAGGAGGACGGTGTGTATTGTTATGATGCGGATGAAAATTGACCTTTACTCTTCTGTTCCAGCGTCTTTTCACGGATGCTCTACCGCTTTATCTATTCAGCGCTCTCAGTCAAATAAGTGCTATTGTATCTGGGTTCAGGATTACACAGGACACTTTCATAGCTGTTACAACTAACATACTGCGCTATTAATACATTTTGAGATTTGGTCATTCTCATCCTGCAACACATTTTACACGAGAAAATATAAAAGGCTTTCTCCGAGGGTAGTGGGAAGGAGACCGGAGATTCTTTAGTGTGAGTCCAGGGGATAGACCGCTGTTGGCGATTCTAGATCTGATGGTCTGAGTGGAATATCAAGCATTGGAAATGCAGCTTTTGCAGATGTAGCTTTTGTTGTGGATGTTTCTCGAGTCCTGTTATGGTTTAGTATTTGGTCCCTGCGATTCCATCACCGCCCAGCTGAACTTCAGAGCACCAATTCAAATCCTTTACCAAGTAAAAGTAATACCCCAATGTGGAATACTCCAGCACCAGAAAAGTATAGAGAAATTATGAACAAAATGAGCAATTAACATGTATCGAAAGAGGCATGTCACTGCACTAAAACTAAATCTATATGTATATAAATTTGGTTAAGTGCAGCCACCACATTCTCTGCTCTATATCTACATAAACAACCTTTGCCAACAAATGTACTGGATTAGGCGCCAAATACAGCCAAATATGACGTTCCCGAAACCTGCAGTACATTGACATTATTGCCGTTTGTGTCCAAAGAAAGGAATAATGTCTTTATGTGTGGAGTAAACAAAACACAAACCTGGTATTTTTATTAGCAAAGAAAGCCATCCCTGGCTGAACTCTCCCAGAAAAAGGAGGACAGATTTTCACCTCACTGCGTGTTTCCAGGAGTTGTGGAGTACTCCTGCATATGTGAAAGTACTAGTATAACGCCTTTAATGTCTCCAGAGGGACCTGTGCGAAGCCTGATAAATGTCCTCAAGTGATGTCCCTCGAGTCACGTCAGTTGAAGACTGAAAATGAACAACAATCTGTTGGTGTGGGGATGGAAAGAAGTGAACTGACAATCTATGGAGCTCTTGCATATTTCTACTGAATGTCATGGCAACCCATCTAATATTTGCCCCCCCCCCCAAAAAAAAAAAGAATTGAGTTTGACTAGTGTGGCTAAAAATCTGCAGTGAAGTGGACCCAAAGATACCAGCAGAATAATCTCCTCCATATTGAAACTAAATCTAATCAGTTTGCCACAATGAGTCTCAAGAAAACAAAGGTCACGCTGGTTTCTAAGCGTACTTGCGCTTCACTTAAACACTTGGAAGTCTCTCTAAACGAGAGAGCAAATGTCAAATGTTTTAAATGTAAATATTAATATGGGAGGACTACCAAAAAAGCTTTCCTTGCAGCTCTGGATGAGTGCAGTTAAAACCCAGGGTCTATATGCATATCTAAAATTACTTCACTCCCAAATATTTGTCAGGCGTCACTGAGCATGAAGCACCGTTCAGTGGGGCAAACTTCCTTCCTGTTTATAGTTCAGGCCAAAGTCATGGCCAAAGAGTGTCGTCCACGCAGAATCGCTGAATTTCCGGCTGGTGTTTTTCCCACTGTAGATCTGCCCGTCTGTACCCGCAAACCTGTACATCACTGACATGCCCTTCCACCACAAACAGCGGGGGGCGTCTGCGTTCAGGCAGCCACGGTGGGGGTGTAAAACACGTTTGCAGTGTCTCACAGGAGAGAGACTGCACAGTTTCTCCTGCCCTCGCTGGCCTCCTCTCCTCTCCTCCCCTCTCATCTGCTGCTCCGCTCTGGTGTTTAGAAAAGAGACACTTTAGAATCTATTTCGAACAGGGCACAGAAATGGAACGGCCCCCACTCTGATTGGGGAGCCTCTCTTTATTCACCCTGCTCTCTCATTTGCCCTCTTGAACAACTTAATTGCACGGGTCGTGAGTGAGAAAAGTCCTGATTGCGATGGACAGTGTGTGTGTGTGTGTGTGTGTGTGTGTGTGTAAAACTGGCCGTGTGCTTCATTTCTCTTGTGGACAACAGACACCTCTGTTTGGAGAAGGGTACAATTTAAGGGTCTGGGTGCTTGCAGCCAATCAGGAGTGTGCGGCATTACTCTCAAGGTCACTCCATCAAAGGGAGGAAGTTGGTCTTAGTTTGTGTGACACAGTCTGACTACACACATGCACACACACACACGAGGGTTTACATCTTTAAAGTCACATGGATGTGAAATAAAAGTGGATGGTGCAAAACTAGCCAGCTAGCAATTCAAATTGAAAATGATTGATTAAAAATCTCTAATCTCCAACCCTGATGATGGATGATGATCATCAAGAATCGTATTATTGCATAAAGCTAAAAGCATAAAGTAACCCAGTTACTTGAGTACAGGCGCCGATTACTGCCGTGTGAAGCTGTTGCAGTGGGAGGAACGGGTAAAAAGATGAGCCACCCGATGAGCCACCTAAATGCTGTTCCTTATGGCCAGCGACCAAAATCCACTGGAGCAGTTTAGTGCTTGCTGAGGAGGAGTGTGTTTGATTCAGCAAAAAAGCCATATGTCAGTGGTCCAGTGACCCATGTCAGCTCCGGTTAAGTGAATATACACAACTCCCTCCATGCGTACTCATTTAGAATGGGGCCAGCTGATGGAAAAGATGCGGGGCTTATTTAAATGGGCTCCATGGTTTTACACAGGTCAGTGGGCACAGTAATCGGAGAATATGAGACACATTCAGCAATCCATCTACATATAAGGCATACAGCACTGGCATGAGATACACAACTGTGACTCATGCTGGGTGATGAGTTCACACATGCACACACTCATATTCAAACCTTCGGGCAAATATTTTTCTCTCTCTCTCTCTCTCTCTTTCACCTTTTTCCCCCTCTGTCCAGTTCGTTGGAATTGAATAAATGAATGACCCTGAGAGGGAGCTATGGCACAGCGTCAGGGCAGACCATTAGCCCGTTAACAGTGAGACCACAGCTTCACTCGACCGCTGTGTTTGTCCAGGGAGACCTGGCACGGCAGCGTCCTGTTCCTGACAGCCAGACGAGCTGCCAGAACAAGCTGCGATCTCGGGGAGGGTCAAGAGGGACGGGGGCAACGACAGAGATGCAGAGAGCTACTATGTGAAACAGAGAGAAAGAGGTCTGCTATTTCCAGATCCAACATTCAAGAGAACACGAAAAAACAGACTTTGTTTCATTCTGAAATGGTTTCTTATCTTCTAAACTGCTGATTGTTGACTGTTTTCAAAGTCCCATCAATAGACCCCTTTTTCTGTAAATATCAGTAAACATTAAGATGTGTTTTTTGTGGGCGGAGCTTAGGTGGAGGCAGAATAATTCCCTGAACACGTTAGCTAATGCTAGCTAGCAAGTTTTGTTGGCTTGTTTTTTTTAACAACGGCTGAAGAGAACAGGAGTTTCTCTGAATATGTACGGCCACTCACTCGGTTAAAGTGAACATGACCCAGCGGGGCCAGAGTGGCCAACCCGCCCACGCTCACTCACGTGGATGGACGATCTGCCAGGATTACCTCCGGCGGAATGGCCAGACATTTAGTGCTACACCTCCCTGACAGAGAAACCAAGCGTGTACAGTAAAAAGAAACTGAGGGCGTATAAATCTTTACATGCCTATAACTCTGTCCTGAATGGCCATGAAGGCCTACGAGACTTGAAATGCAAAAGAATTAACGGACAAGTTTTGTTCCTGGCCATACAACTAGCTAACAAAGTTAGCTAATGCGCTAAAAGAGTTAGCGTAACGAGAAAAGTCACCTATTCCTCAGAGTTCCCCCGATTTCTGAAGAGGTGGGCATGACGTTATCCACACCTACAACAGACAACACTTTATTTAACTTTGCGTGATATGAAGTGTGAGCTACAAATAAATTTTTTGACGATCGCCTCGGTCCAATCCTTTAGTCTTATCGCATTTAACCATAGCCGTGACGTAATCATGACGTCTGCACTAATAGGGTTTATAGTAATAACCTTTAGCTACTTATGTTAAAAATATATATATATATATATTTCCATGTACATTAACTCTTGGCAGTGTGGAGAAGGCCCTCACGTCGTGAATGTTGTGAATACATTGATTGTGGATTAATTCAAATGATTAGAAATGTCACTTGTGTTGGTGATGGGAAAGATTTTCAACAACACAGAACATTACTTTGAAAAAAGTAACAACATGACGTTTCACTCAAATCTGCTCGGTTAATAGAATAATCATACTGCTGTTTTGTGCGCACCGGCTTGAAAATAAAGCTTTTCGGCCTTCATATGAGGAAGAAACCAGAGCTTCTTCAAACAGAGATGGAACACTTGACTACTGAAAACACAAATAGTGCTTTAGTTACATCTCTCAAAAAGGATTTCAACGCAAATCCAATGTGAGGAAATCATCCTCACGTTGCTTTTCTTTGCTTTATGCTTTCATTTTCCACCTTGCTTCCTTTTCAATGCTGTTGGACAGTGTGTTTGCACTGCAAGCGTGTGTGTGTGTGTGTGTGTGAGAGAGAGGGAGAGAGAGAGAGAGAGAGAGGCACATGCACACATCTGTCTGTGTCATCTGTATGTGTGTGATGGGTCATATGCTCTAAAACTGACCTTGGGCCTGAGGTTACATTACTGTGTGCTCCAGTAGTTCATATGGACTGAAAAAAATGTTCAACTCAAACACACACACACACACACACACACACACACACACACACCCACACACACTTTTTCCCTAAAGGAGAAGAGTGGTGGTGACAGTGCTGCTTCACATAAACCAGAGTGGTGAGAGACAATCACTGTTAAACAGCTGGTGTGTTTAGTCTGTAGTGCAGCTCATCCAATTTTAGCTGCCATTATCCAGCCACCTTCCAACAACAACACACAGGATATAATATGCGGGTAATAATAATAAAGTTTTCTGCCAGTGACGGTGAAATCAACTGCAAAATGGGAACACAACCTGTGTTACCAAGTGTTTTCACATTGTGCCAGCAAGTGAAAAGTTTAGTTATTTCTGTAGGAAACTGAAATCATGTCCCATAGCTGTTTGACTGGTAAAGCACAAGGCAGAATTTGGGTTTGTCCCATAGACTGTATACAAAGATGGACGACGCGTCTCCACCACAGACTGTCTATAAAGATGGCCGACGCGTCTCCACCACAGATTGTATATAAAGATGGACGACGCTGTACAAACATGAAGCCTCCCGGATACGGCCGCTGCCATCTTGCGCTGGTGACGTCATTTGGAGTCTGCTCAGTGGGGATTGGGGGGGGGGGGTCGAGCCACGAGGTCGAGGTCCCGCCCATACCAATCGCAAGCACACCACAGTCAATCACAGCTGTCAATAATGATGTCTCACCCCGTTTTTATAGCATCAAATAACTAATTAAAACCAAACTTATCAGTTTTTGTTTCCCTGTCCAGACCACATAAGATCAGTCATATAAGATATACAGTAATACTGAGAGCCAAAAGGAAAATACTGTTATTTAAGTATTTTTCTCTACCAGAGAACAGAGAAAACAAATGTGCAGTTGCCCTTTTCTCTGTTTTCAGGTGTAAAGGTTTCACAACTTTGAGGAAATATGCTTGATGAAAAAAATTGACACCGCTCTCATTTGTTTGTAGTCGTTTGTACGCTAAACATGAAGCTAGCGAAGCCAGCAAACTTAGCTTAGCATAAAGACTACAAGCAGAATTAACGCAGAATCAACCGAGAAACATTTTTCCCTTTTGTTTAACGTGTAAATTAGTAGTTGTGAACCACAGTCCAACTTCAGCCTTGTTCACAAAGTCTGGTTGCGACTAGGCAAGCAGAAAAGTAGAAGTTAGGCCTGCGCGATTATGGCCAAAATGATGATGAAAACATGTTGATCAATATTGAGATCATGACTATTTATCACGATTATTCATCGACTTTAGGGACAAAATATTTTTTATTTATAATCTTTTATACTTACACTTTCCTATTTAAATGTACTCATATGGAGTCGTGTTTCTGGCCACCTGATGAACACAAGTCCGGCGTTCAGTCTACTTTTAGCTCTGTTTTGGTTGACACCGACTCCTGAGAAAATATCTGTCTATCTTACCTGCTAAATGCCGCAGCCTATACTGTCCTCGCCAGCTAGTAGTTGTCTGTCGGCTGTGTGGTTCTGGGCAGGTAGCGTACAATGAGTGCTTTTCTCTGAAAAACAACTACCGGCTGCTGCTGGAAACAAGGTTGATGGGAGCAGAGTTTACAATTTCCTAAAAAGACGTGTGACTGTGTGACTTCCTCATTACAAGCGACACCTTTCACATCACACATAGTCAAATGTAATGTACCTACCCCAGTCTTCTAGAAGCAATCATTTTCTTCATTAGACAGAATTATGCCACAGGAAAGGTCATAAAAAAACAACAACTAAAGAGCCAGGAAGCCTGAGCGTTAGCCGAGTTTGCAGATGATCAGTGCATAACACACGGAGCTTTATATGGCCCGTTCAGATAATCGTCAGATTGTATTCTCATGAACTCCAAACAAAGCTTGAACCAGAGACTCTCCTCTCAACAATCTGATTGATGGCTTAAACAACATTGTCTGACTGAATATGATGTTGGGATAGCCTAAAGCCCGTTTGAGCTCCTCCCCTTTACTTCCTACAAGCTGCAGTGAACACCAGTTTCACCCTGAACACTATTCTTAAAAGGGCATGTTACAGAGACTTGGCTTAAGCCCTGTCTGCGACAAGTGCAATCGCTTTGAGAGATAGAAGCAATCCGGAGGCTTTCTCCCACAGGGATAATCAACTCCAGCTCTCAGCTGGAGGAAAACGTTAAGGCCTGGACAGACAGTAGCCAACCTTGTGCTTGAACCCATGTCCCTCGAATCAGTTATGAAAGATCCAGCATACTCTTGCTTGACAGCTTTGTGACATGTTACACAAAGCGTGTAGTCACAAAGATGAGGTCTCGTTCTCCTTCGCGTCCGGGCTGAAGCCGCAATAAAGATGACCTTTTGTGTCCTCCCATCCCGTCTTCTCTTGGAGTCGGGCCTCACTAGACAACAATCACTGCCTTATTTGCTCTGTTAAATGGCTATACATCACGCTCCCTGTTTCTCTGCCTGACAAAAATGATCTTTTTCTTCACTTGTTTACTCCCTCATTGTCCTTGGCTCCTCATCCAACTCACCTTCTCTCAGAATTTTGCTCGGAATACTTGAAGGAAAATGCTAATAGTGAAGCTGCCGCGAGCAGGAAAACTGAAAACAGTGTTGACAGCAACAATAAATCCCTCTGTCTTTCTTCTCTGTATCTGTCTACATGTCACCCCATGCACCCATGTGAACAGTAGGCCTACTGTGTCCAGTGGTTTTGAGTGAATAACAACAGTGCTGGGGGGGTCAACATCAGACTGGCCTATTGTATCACAGGCCACGGCAGTTTGTGGAAAAGGCCACCCATGCCGTGGTGGTTGTTTTGTTTGGAGATTCACATAAATTGCCCCATGTACTTGATATATAAGGATCAATTCTAATCATCCGTCCATGCCTCCACTCCCTGCTACTTATCCAGTCTGCTCCAGATACCGCTGAGATAATGAGAAACCAGTTTGATAGATCTATGAGTTGGCCAACAACAGTGCGATGCTGATGCTGGATCGTGTCTCATTGTGTTCCAGCAAAAGTTGAGCCAGGGTCGAAATCCTTCTCCTTAACCATGTCCTCTGGCTCTTCTTAAGTAATCCCTCCGTCATATTCTGGGTCTGAGCTGGGGTCTCCTCCTAGTTGGATGTGCCTGGAATACCTTGGCAGGGAGGTATCCTAAATCAGATGCCCAAACCACCTCAGGTGTCATGAACTCTTTCAAAATGTGTGAGCTCCTCACCCTATCTAAGTGGGAGCCCAGCCACACAATCACTATTAGCAATCTAATTATTTTCTTCCCTACCCAGATCTCATGACCTTAGGTGAGGGTTGGAATGGAAACAAACTGGAAAATCAAGTCTGCCTTCATGCTCAGCTCCATGTTCGCTATGATTGCCCATTACAGCGTCCACGTGACTGCTGTCGAGCACCAATCCACCTGAACGTGACCCCATGATACTTGAACTCCTGCACTTGTGGCATCGACTCACTCCCAACACCAAGGCCACCATGCAGCCTGGAGGTCGTGGTCTGATGAAGCCGGCAGAACCATCACATGTGCCAAAAGAGAGAGATGCAATCCTGTGGCCAGTAGCCCTTTGTGGTGTAGGCGACATGGGTGATTGCCAGTGGTGTCCACTGCCTGGGGAATGCGTGAAGGAGAGGGGAAAAAATAGCTTGGTGCGCCCCTTGCACCCTTTATTCTGAGTTAACATTCAGAAAAATCTGAACCCTTAGAAACCCTTAGAAATGATGCTTTTTTACCTTATCAACTCTATAATCATCATGTTTAGGCTTTCCTTAGTATCAAAAGTATTCCAGAGTTCGGAGTGAGAGTTCTCCCAGGGAGCCAAAACACCCCCAACCACCACTGTGTGCTGCCCCCTGGCTGGATACCCTCCAAACCTTGGCTGTGGCTACAGACAAACACAGATCACAACAACGTAAACTGGCATTCTAACAAAGGCCTAAATGTCCAAAGATCTGAAAGTCAGAGCGAAAAGATGTCTCATTACTTCCCACAGTGTGTGATTGACATCTATGGAAAGTGCAGTGGAAAAAAAAATACCACGCCCAAGTATAAATATAATCTTGCCTTACACACATATATTCAACTGTGTATTTGCTGCATCCACACACACACTCTTGTACGTACGGCCATATAGACTTTCATGTTGGTAATGTGAATGCATTTAAAGGAAAGAAAACAGCCCAGTAGACTTGAGTGAAAAGTCATGCTGCCTCGGCCTCAGCCTCAGGTTCTCTGGTGACATTTGAAGCAGACTTAAACATGCAGGCAGTCGTCAGAAGAGCACCTGCACAGGTCAAAAGCTCCATGACGAAGCTTGAAAACTGGGCTACATTTGCAGGCAGGCACATATTAATCGGAGGCAAGTGTAGGGTGCAGAAGGTGAGGCGCGTCACCACGTATGAGGCGCGACTCCAATTAAAAATGTCTCTGCTGATGATTTAGTTACGTCGAGAGAAAAAAAAAGAAAGAAAGAGAAAGAGTCAGATGATATGTAGAGAAAGAGAGTGGAGAGGAGGAGATAGTAACAGCACATACAGTTATCATCCTCTGATAGCTCAGTCCAGTGGACTGTCTGTCTGTTGTGACTGAAATCATGAGATGATTCGAGTGAAGCGAAAAAGGGCACACTGTAAAATTAGACTGTTAAGAAATACTACGTTCAGCCAGAGCTTTCTGAACGGCAACTCACAAAGGCCTGCGAGTCTCCACATCTTCTCCGAGTGTAGTTTTCACTTTGCCGCCTTCTTTGCCCCATTCGAAAACAAACTCAGACAAGCGACACAAAGGTGAAGTCTATACTTTATTAGAAGTGTTTTTCGGTTTGACAAGGGAAAAGACGATGGATGAGGATTAACTGGTTGTACGTCTGGTTGACCTACCCACAGCTGCCTCCCGGAGCTTTTCTATGGGAATCCATCCGGGACTGTCTCCCATACAGTGGACAAGACAGTCCCAAACAGGGCTAGCGCTGTATACTGCACGACTGCGTATCCATCCCTCTGAGGCGATTGATACCAATCTACACACTCTGATACAAAAAACTGCTGCTGCCTGCTCTGCTCCGGCCCCCGTCTCCAGCCCTTTGTCTCGTTGTCCCCACTCCTCTGCCTTGGACCCCCGCTTAGCTCAGCTCAGCGACTCTCTCTCCTTTCCTTTCTCTCTGGACCTGCTTGGCTCTGCCCCCCAGCTTCCCTTGGCTCTCATCCCATCCCTTTAACCCTGCAATAAATGATCTTCTTTATTTAAACCCCAAGTCGCCTCCCCGTGTCTCACACTTGGGGGTTCAGTAGCCTAGCCGTAACAAGCTAGTCCCTAAGGGGGAATCCATGTTTTACTAAAATGCTGCATTTGGGTAAAGGATTGTTCTTCAAGGATACATGGTCGTACGTCCTTCTAAAATATAACAGCTGCAGGCTTCAGTTCAGTTCAGGCTATGGAAGTATGTTACCAGCTGCTGTTACCATGTCTTGCATTGATTGTTCCCGCTAGTAACGTTCGACTTCTTAAATCAGTGGCAAGGTTTGTAGCTATTTTTCAGATCGTAAACGCGGACTGTTCAGAATTAATTCCTGTTTGACTGAGCAGGCAAAAAACAAACCATGGCCATTAAACTAGTTACACAAGACTTGACAGCGTAGATAAAAAAATATTTTTCAGCTTAAAGTCAGAAACGTGCATCAGTGTTTCAGACCTTTGCATCTGTCAGATCACTTTACGTCACATTGCGTGTGTGTGTGTGTGAGATTATTCGGATCTGCTGGTTGTTGGGACTTTTCCCTCGGGTTCTGGCCTTTGGTCCCGCTCCTGACAGGAGCAGCTCTGTGACTCACAGCTTACCTCACACCACTCACACACACAACACATTATACATTTCCCAAGGTGGTTTCTGCCTGTGTCTGTGCGCGAGCCAACCTCTAATAAGCCATTACAGCTGCAGCACTGGACTAGCATCACGGGAGAAAGAGGCCTGCATTTATGTAAAGCGCCTAAACACACCGCTGAGCACCACAGCTGGCTAACGTTCCCGCCCAGAGAAGAAAATCCTGGACTTCAGGGTGCCTAGCATAACAGCTTCTCTCTGCCCACCGGTCACAACATTTGTGCTTGTCCAGTGTTCCCTGAAAACAACCCCATTCCATATAAAGCATTGGGCAGCGGCAGATAGGATGGATCATTTTAAATGAGATGGATAGCTCGGCTGTGAATGCACCGCCCGCCCACCTGTGAAGAGCTTTTGAAGCGTATCGGGGGTGAGTGAAGAAAGAATACCCAGCACCACTTTAGGTTCTTTAGGTCTTTTTTTGTTTTTAGTAATTTAATGCCACCCTGGCAGCAGCAGTGGCACCGGATGGAGTAAGTGGCTGCTGCTCATGCTCACAAAAACAGTGTGCAACCATGTTCCTAACAACACATTAAATGTACCTATGATGATGCCTTATGATAATCTGCGACAAGCTAGTAAAGTGAACCTTCGGCTAAGATAATTTGGTTTACGATAACGTGCAGAGAAGTATAGAAAGGTGCCAACAAAAACAGGGAGGAAGAAGACTGCAAATTTCAACAATGCACCATTAAAGATTGGCTTCGCAGATGTTTCATGAGAAAGGAAATGCATTCACACGCTGAGTTTTGGTGAGTAACGCTGAATGTAAACCTAACTTTTGTATGTTTACATGTAAAACTCCACAGGGCATCCTGTAAGACTGACGGGTGTAAGCCAGTGTTTGGTTTTGGGCCAAGTGGTGTGCATGTTCACTGCCAGCTGCAGTGGTTACTACTTTATCTTTATCAGTGCGCACTGTACCAACTGACGCTTTACTGTGCACTGACAACAGAGCAATAATGTGGTGATATAACTGGGGTGCATTTTGCAGTTAAACAGTAAGAGCAGAAAAGTAACAAGAACACTCTGGGAACACAATGTTCCTTGAACTGGCAATTTTGCATGTTGGCATTTCAAATTGACGACAATAAGAGGAAAACTGCTTTACCTAGAAATTCTGTAACGTTAGTAACCTGCAAGTAGCACACAGTCTGTTATCTCTTCACACAAAAAACACACACCACAGCAGCGACTGAGCCGGGCATATCTAATGCTGATGATCTTTGTGTTGTTTGGGAAACAGACTGCGCTGCTAGAACACAGCCACCGTAGTATAATTTAGACAAACAACAAGCACCCACGGAGTCTCAGGTTGTGCAGAAGACGGACTTGTTTCCACTCCACTAGGTTTCATCACAGGAGCCAGGAGGCTCGGTGCTGTGTGAAACGCAAACTGCCTTCCATTTGCCGCGTTTGACCAAATGTTGTGTGCGTGTATTTGTTCATCTGTGAGCGGTGTTTAGTGCTGGCGCCAGGGCTATTGTTGAATATGGTAGGGTCTTATCTCCACATTAGCATGGCTGAGTGGACCCTGGGGCTGCGTGACGAATCGGGGACTCAATAATAAACTGCTTATGTAAACATTACACATTGTGTCTCAGTTGTAGCATGCTAAGGCCAATGATAGCTACTCTTGGACTGAACAATTACAGCGACAACCTCTCAGACTGCCAAGCTAGGCACATGGGCTGTTTACAATGATAACAGTGGCAGATTCACCGCTTAAAATCTAACACAGCTTCTCGTGTTTCATCTTTTTTTGTTTTTTTTCCCATCAATTTTGCCAGCTGACAAATGTTGCGGGCGAGTTGATCAGCTCCAGCCAGCCAGCTAAAGTTTCCAGTTGGAAATAAAGTTGGAATTGAATCGCTGAATCGTCGATGGCTGCACACACGGCACTATGCTAAGAGACTGAGGCTAAAGCTGCATGCCCCTGGCTAAAAGTTAGCATCCTCAGCAGCTGGACTATAGGAAAACATACTTGGAGAAGCAACACAGGCGTTAAGATTCATGCTTTTGGTTAAATTTTCGTGTTTCACTTTTTGCAAAAGAAAATGTTTTGAGGAATGAGGAATTTGGGGAATGTAATGCTTTCTCTGGTGACGACGATAAAGAGCAGGGCAGAGCTTCTGACATTAGCCTAAACGTTGATGCAGTTCGATGAACTGGCTTCCACACTAACACTAAATACTAATACTAAATTTTTTCTGATGTAGTCACACAAAATAATAGTTAGGTAGCTAGTTATGTGGCACATAACACTAGGTTGCTACTGTAGGCAGTAAGCTAGTTAGCAAGGCGCACCAACGTCAACTGCTTATGCCAGCGCAGATAAAACACAGTGTTTAATCCAATCCTTACACCTTTGCTCTTGTGTTTTTATTACAGAAAGGCGAGAAGATACCGAAGCTCCGTGCATGCTGCTTCAGCATGCTGAGAAAGTGAAAACTCGTCACATACGTGTCGTGCCTAGTTACGGTTGCTATGCCACGATTGGACAACTGCTGTTCGGAAGAGGGGTTTATCGATTGGTCACTTTAAGAATCTGCCTACTTAATTATCAAATGTCGTATCTGTCAGAATCTGTCGCTTAACTAAAAATAAACCTGCACGCTGTAGCATGAAAAATAAAAATATCTCTAGCAAGGCATTACGATGCTTTTGAAGACCCCACAATGTAATCTTAGTCATAACTTAACACATGTGTGTTCACCATGCAACACAGAAGTGTAACTTCTCACCAACATGTCAGACCGTTATTTTTGTGATAGCACGTCAGCAAAGCTGCAGTCTAAACCCTGCATGATTCAACAATGCATGACAACAATACGGAAAGGGGAACCAGTTTTGTGTGTGTACACTGCACACACACACTGCACACACACCAGACACCCAATTACACCCGCACGCACTCATACTGTAGGTAAACAGTGCTGTGTGTACGGTGGTTATGGACAGACTTCTTCTTCCAGCGTCAGTTTACATATGAGTACTAATGCATCAGGCTCGTCACAGAGGCGGATGAGTGAGTGGGTTGGTGGGTGGGTGTGTGCGGGGGGTTTCAGATGTACTAAGATGTTCTTATTGCAGTGGTGGACAAAAAAAAAAAACAGAAGCAACAGTTCTAGACATTCCAAACTTTTCAAATCAAGACAAAAGAGAGGCGTCCTCATCCATCCCCATACTGTATCACGCTGTTGTGCTCACTGTGCACGGTGCAGGCTACCGCTATTATAACTGAAAAGCATGACCTTATACTTCCGATGACCACTGGGCACAGAATTATCAACATGACCAGTAGTTTTGTATGGAACAATATGCGCTTTCTCCCGTTAAATAGGCAATCGTGTTTGAATATTGCGCACTGCGTTGCAACCTCTGAATTTCATGACATACCGTGCATCATTAAAGTTCAAGCTCAAGATACAAGTTTCAGACCAAAAAGATAGTATAGTGACCACTAATGTGGCAAATTAGTAGACCCCAGGGGAGTGCAGGAAGTCCCCCTGAGATGTCCAGAGAGCAAATGAGGAATCCTGGTACAAAATAATGAACACATTTCCTCCTCAAAGCAGCAGTTCAGCCTCATATCAGCAACATGTACACCTGTCTTTGCCTTCCCTGGCCTCGGACCCTTGTTGATATGCCTTAATGAAAAAATGTGGGTGGATGTGGCTGCAGCAGAGCTACTTACAGAAGAGCACAGGTCATCCACACGCACACAGGAGAGAAGGGATGGAGGGGGGTTGGGGGGGTGGGGGGTGGGAGGCAGACTCCTGCCTCTCCGTTCAGGTTTCCCTTCCCAGGTGTCACTCACGCAGAGGTAAATCCACAGGATGCAGGCAGCTCTATCGCAGTGATGGACAGACGGCTTGGCAGGAAGACAGGGGAAAATGGACCGTCCTGTCCACGAGTACCTCTGACAGCTCACCCTCCCTCCGTCCCCCGCACAGAACACTGCGAGCTGCCTGACTGGCCAGATAACAGCAAAGACTAAATGATACAGTGGAGACAGCTCAGGAGAGGAGGAACTGCTGCTCAGAAGGGTTTTATAATCAGCCTGCGGCTCCTCCCCCACCAGTCTCTCACTTTGGCCCTCCCTCGTTGGTATGGCAACGGCCAATCACCACTCAGCATAGCACAAGCCTCCTCCTCTCCGTCCTCCTCCTCAGCCAGCCCCTGGTGTTGACAGGATTGTCACACACCAGTGAGAGCTTCGAAAGCATGTGTGTGTGTTTGTATATGTAAAAGAATGTATAAAACAATGTTAATGGAGTGTGTGTGTGTGTGTGTGTATAAGTCTGAACGCATGTACTGTGCGTGTGCACATTTGTGCATTTTAGGCATGTGTATTGGTGTGTTGGTATTGATGTCTGCAAGTGTGTGCATATGCTTGTATGTATGCATGCCGTGTGTGCATGAATGTATGAAGCCTATACATGTGTAACTAGGGCGGATGCATGTACGTGTGTGTGTGTGTGATTGTGCTTGCATGTGTATGTGTGAAAATGTGCATGTACGTGTGTGTGTGTGTGTGTGTGATTGTGCTTGCATGTGTATGTGTGAAAATGTGCATGCATGCATGTGTGTGTGTGTGTGTATGTTTGTGTGTCCTTTATTAGCAGTACAGTATTCCTTCATTAGCTGTGTATTTACACCCGATGTGATACGAGTGCTGCTGTCGGTCACTCCATTAGCACAAACGAAGTGAAACAGTGTTACAGTTAAAAACAAACAGAGCAGCTGGTGATAGCATGAAACACATATAGATAAGCTGGAGTAGCGGTGTTAGGCATGTAGCTAATCCATGTCCCGCTGGACATTATGTTGACATTCATGTTGAGGGTGTTTTATCACACATTATGTTATATCATACTGTACCTGCCTTTGTAACCCACACTTCTGGTGCCGAACACTTGCCACAGCGAAGGCTCCAAAACGTGAGAATGACAGGTAATGTGAGGTGAAGTACCACAAACAAAGGAAGAGCAGAGGAAGGAAGGATGAAGGCCTCACCTGAACCCTGGCGAGCTTTACTCGCTTGCCCGCAGTTACGTCTTGACGTTCGGTAACCAATCGACAGGACAAATGACAACATGTGACCATGACACTTAACTGTAAGATGCCACATAGACCAGTGGTTCCCAACCTGGGGACCCATCATGGGTCGCCAAAGTTCCATGGGGTGGGGTTGTGAAGCCCTCTTGATTTTAAGGGTGTAAGAATTATTATATATATATAAAACATAATATACATGCATTTAATTAATTTCTGTGAAGAACACAACTAAAGGGTTATTTTATTTCTCATAAAGCCAGACTGCTTGGACTTGTAACGCTTTTAACGGACATAGAGTCGTCCGTTGATAGATTGCAGGAAATAGTCTGTTCAGAATTTTATACACATTGCTAGTTTTACAAAAACTTCCTGCAGGTGTTAAGTTCAATATTTAGGCTAATTGTACTGTTAATTGTTCTGTGCTGTTGTTGTGTTTTTATGCAATGAATATAATGAAGATATTTCAAAGGAAGCAGGCTACTTTTCCCCCTTTTTTGTATGTGGGTGGGCGTCATCAGTGTATATACAATTGTAAAACGTTGGGAACCACTGCCATAGACGACACAGGAGCTGATTTAAAGTTGGGTGTAGCTGTTGTCGTAGCACCATTCGAAAACTAGATGGATGTGCTGTACATTATTATTATTATTAAATTAGCCTGAAAATCAGACTGAAATGTCGTTTTGTTTCACTTCATTATTTAATCTGAGCCAACTTCTGTTGCGGAGCAGTCATTTTGCCCTTTACTATCAGCAGTGAGTCATTCATCCCGTCAACCAGCTAGCGGTTGGCTACTATCAGTTGCTAGGAGAAGGTAACTCAACAGTTGTCACGTTGATAAACTATGCAGATTGCAGATATGCAGAGAAGAGTTGTTCTCACTGTAAGTTGAGTCTCGAGTCGACAAAGTTCTGATTGGCCAACCAGAGAAACAGGTGCCATTGAGCACAGCACTGGTTGCTTTGCTCTTTCTACCCTTGATGAAGATAGGACTACTGAAGTTATTGGACATGTCTAAATAAAAAACCCGTCAGAGCCTCTCACGTGCGTTTTGTATTCTTTTTAAAGTGTTGTTGACTGCCTGTCGCTGGGTCACAGCATTTGGCGCCCTTTAAATTTACTGTACTGATTGTCCAGGTGCTGCTGATGTGATTTTTTCCCCCCAGCCTCACCTGCTGCAATCAGTGCAGTCAAAGCAGGTTTAAACCAGTGGTTCCCACCCTTTTCACCTTGTGACCCCCCCTGTGAGAAAAGCTGTGTCTATCTGGGGGCCCCTCTAAACTGATCAGATCAGCTAAATTTAAACAACTGTTTGATGTCCGAAGAGGTACAGATATGCAACATTAGATTTTGAATGCAGGACTTGGACTTGAGTGTTTTAACAATACCGTAATGGTACTTCTACTTAGTAGCCTTGAGTAGCCTACTTGTCATAACCAATAGGAATGGCCAAAACTACCGAACAAAGTACAAATATGCTAGAATTATCCTTTAAATCTACCATCAGGGGCACTTTGGAGCTGCTGCTGAAACTTGAGGAGTTGTTTTATTGTCATCAACATTACTGATATTTTTGTTATTTAGACCCAAGTAAAACTGGCAGTCCCCCCCACCCAGAGGGGGTCCGTAGCAATTATGTATGTCTTTCTATGAAGCTGGAGGAAATTGTGCATCTCACCACAATGTCAACTCCGATTGGCCACAGGAGGCTGCAGCATTACAGGTCAAACACGATGAGGATGTCTTCATCAGTTGTGGGGATTTCGATTGTTTGATTTTGTCATGCTTTCTACATTTGCACATTTCCATTGTGATCCAGAAGTGAATTTGCAGGCTACCTGGTAGGCCAGTCTTTTAATACACCTTTCTTCAGGGTGGCGGCTTGTTTGTGTGTGTTTTTATTCACTGCAAGGCCACAAGTCCAGTTTACCGTCTGTAGAGTGTTTTAAATGAGCTGTGCGGCTCATGGTGAAAGATGCCGGAGGTGAAAGGTCAGTTTGTGTTTTTCCTGGGAATGAGAACAGGAAGGGGGAAATAAAGAAACAATGAACTGCTGAATTCTTCTCTTCTCAGGAGTTCTTTGCTGCGACATACACTCAACATGTTCTCTGTTTCTCCTCTCCGCTCTCCTCTCCATCTCGATCGCCATGAAATTATAGTAATCCAGATTTCATGGTGCTTATGGGTGTATGCATATTTGCTGCAAAAGTCACGTGTGCTTTGCATATGGCCCCTATCATTGTTGTATAATGCCAAAATTGCACAGTTATTTCAGATTTTGGATTTGTTTATCAGATGCATACATCTTAACAATAGTTTAAAAATGCAGAAAACATGTTTAAAATACTCTTGATTCTTCTGGGTTGGCTGAGGTAACATGTCTACCTGTTGAGACACAAAACTAGGTGAGCCTGTCTGATTCACTAATTAACAATGTTTGTTGTCACAACAGCAACGCTACTGTGAACATAAACCATTACACCTGTCAGTCAAAAAAACAAATCCAGATGTAGGCAAGTATCATTTTACCTTTTATAGTACGCTGCCAGTTTATTAAATACACCTCGCTAAAACTAATGCATTCTAATACAACATCCCTAATTTGATTCATTGCAAATTTGTGCCACCAGCTCCTGTGCTATTATCTCAGCTTGCAGCTCTATCTTGCAGAGGGGCCATTGGTCAAAGTCTAGTTTCAAGACTTTTTTTTTTAGTTTTAGCCTGCGTTCACATGGTGCATATTCCTCTTATCTATATTTATATATTATATATTCTAGACTTATCTATTCATATTGCCACAGATGAATTGACACCCAGAAAACCTGGGCTGGGTAGTGTTCCAGCATAGAGTGTCTATCTATAGTAGAGACTGCTGTGCACTACTCGCAGGCAAACACAGGTTAGATCAAAGTTTATTTGGTCAAAAAACAAGGCAGAGGGTCAGCAACAGGTAACGGAACAGGCAACCAAGACCAAAAGCACATCAAAAAGGCAGACGGTGGGCCAAAAACACAGCAGGCAGAATTGTAGGACAAGAAGGTGAGGAGTTGATGAGGGATTAGAGTGCTGCAGGAATGAGTCCTCAAACCCGGAAATGAGTCAGCATTTTTGCACTTCCAGTCCCCCCGTCTGGAAGTCAGTGGGTTTTTTTTGAATGGGTTTTGTTCTACGACAAAAAATGCATCAGCAGATACCCCCACCATGTGTCGGTTGCTAACAAGCGGCTAAATGAGACTACAGAGGTTGTCGCGGACATTAAACGTCTTCACGCCGAACACGGAAAGTCATCTACTCACTCGTCCCATGGAACAATCCCATTGGCTTTTAGTCGAGGGGAACCAGGGCGATGCTAACTTCCGGGTTTGCCTACAAAAATACGTCACCCCTGCGGCACTCTATTGGGAGCAGGTGTGCAGGTGGGTGTTGAGGTCAGGTGATGGTGAATGGCAGGAACACACAGGGGACTCCTGCAGGACAACGAGGGAACTGCAGGAGAGATATGTGACAGGCAGACAGGTGAAAAAAGGTTAGCCTGCACCATGAACCGCAGAAGCATAGAGTGAGAGGTGAGATGGTCGGTGGTGGGGGGTAAATGGGGACACCCCTGGGTGCCTGCCAGGGTAATCGGGCCATTGTTTGTACTGATTTATTACAAACCATTCATGAGTTGTAAACAAGACGTCCCATGGACTGACATGTGAGACATTTATTGGACCGTGTGGGGTGGACCTGTCGTCCTGCATTATCCTGCACACACCCACAAGGGAAACATCTAAACACAGTTTAGTGGCCCATCACTGCACATGAAGCACTTGTCTATCCGCCCTGGAGGTATGATCTCACAAAGTTCACTAGTTAGACAAGAGGACTACTTGGAGAATCAACTAGACTCCAGCTGTCCCAAATAATGACGAGACAGACCGCCATGATGACGCCGTCTGTGCTGCATTGACGAACTGCTCCAGAGTTGGACCTTTTCAGGTGGACTTGGTGGAGTGACACCTCCACCTGATAGCTGCTTTTTGCATTTGAGTATGACGGACATCATTGGAGTGAAAGAGCTCATGAGTAAGCAAACACACACACACACACACACAACAATGGACAGGGTGCAGCCAGCAGCCTGGCCTAGAACATTCTTCAGTGTGATTAGATTGCCCTTGTCCTTCATTACAGGGCAAGTATCTCTCTCTCTCTCTCTCTCTCTCTCTCTCTCTCTCTCTCTCTCTCTCTCTCACACACACACACACACACACACACACACACACACACACACACACACAGAGGGACGTGGTGTACAAGCACACAGCATTACAGAAAATTAAAATCTATCCTGGGGAGCTGCTGGCACCAAGGAGGCTGTTTCATATTTGGTGAGCAAACAGGGAAGTCTCTGTCTCTCTCTCTCTCTCTCTCTCTCTCTCTCTCTCTCTCTCTCTCTCTCTCTCTCTTACTGCTCCTAACTCCTTTTCCTTCCGTCCAAGGCTGGTTGAATGGCGGTAATGAACATCATATCATCCATGCTGTTTCACCAATACGCCGACTGTACAATGAGCGGCTGAAGAGCCGGATATTTCCCTCCACAAATGACTGCTAATGTTGCTCCGTAACTGCGGTGATGTGCAAATAGTGGAGCTGTCTGCTTGCAAATGAGCCACATCAAAGTGAAAGGTGATGTCAGTGTTGTGTTCACAGCCTGCTTCCTCTGCCCCAAAGCGGCCAAAAAAAAAAAAAAGGTTCAGTAAGGACCTGACTGAATACTTTCAAGGGTCGTCATGGGTTAGCCCCATCTTATATCACTGACCTTACTCACCGGCACTCAGCTCCTAGGGTCTCTTTAGATCAGAAAACAAATGTCCCACGGTCAAGACTAAAGCTAAAAGGAGACAGAGCCTTTGCAGTCGCTGGATATTTGAAGTATTACCTCCGTCTCTGTTTCTAAATCCAAACTCAAGACCTATTTGTATTCACTGGGCTTTTTGGCCCACTAATCTTTTAATTTCTTGCCTTGTCTACAGTTCTGTACTGGCCCATTGTTGTTTATTGTCCTTCTGTATAGCACTTTGGTTGGCTTAAGCTGTGTTTAAATGTCCTCCATAAAAAAAAAAAAACTTACTATATTTTAAACAGTTTATTTTGTGTGTGGCACTTAGAGTCTCTGTCTTTGTCAGGTGCTCAAATGCACATTGCTGGTGGAAAACCCGTATGTCTGCAGCATCTGGTCAGACGACAAGTCACAGGGAAATCCTGTGTCACTGCTTTTAATACACAGGGATCATGTGAATGAGGCAGCTAAGCTTGCAGAGCTTGTTAACTGGACTTACAGTATTTCTCTCCATCTCCAGACCTAGCAACAAATGGACCCACCCAGTAAGTTAACTAAACAACTTTAAAGTGTCTATGAGGTACTTTCCGACTGGTCAAGTCAACAAACAATGTCTATGATATTAGGTAATTAAACTTTCCATATTAATTGTATCAAATTGAAAATAATTTCCTCTATTTTGAGCTACAACCCACCCCGTTTGACAGTAAGTGAATAGCATCAACTTTCAATACTGCAGGTGAGAGTTCAGATTGTATTATGGTATTTATTCATTCACAACTGATTTTATCAGTGTCATACAGGAAGACCTTATTTAACTAAGTGTAGTCACGCTTAGCCCAAATGATAAATTCCCCCCAAAATACTGTATTTCTCTGTATTCACAGTATTTACAGCCGCTCTCATTGCTGTCTGGTATCATGATGGTTAACACAAGCTAAATAGATTTCCACGTTTTGTTCTACGACATAAAATGCGTCAGTAGATACCCCCACTCTTTTTACTTCTGCCGATTCCATTTACGCTTCAAAAATCATAAAAGTGGTGTTCATTAGTGAAGATCATCTTGCTGAACAAATCGTGTGAGTATCATAAACGTTTGTTTTGCCACAGAGCTTATTTTCTGCAATAATCCAAAATCCCATGGAACAATCCCATTGGCTTTTAGTCGAGGGGAACCGGAGCGATGCTAACTTCAGGGTTTGCCTACAAAAATACGTCACCCCTGCGGCACTCTATATCCACGTTGTTTTTACTGCGAGGAAGACATTGCCTTGAGTAATTTAGCTATTCAAGGGTCTGTGTACAGTATTAGTGAGGACTGGAATTAACTGGCTTGAATTAAAAACAGGTCACAAACATATGGTATCATTCAAATAAATAAAAAGTTTTTTTTTGTTTTTTTTTACCAACAAACGGGAGTAAATAGTACATTTGATGTACTTTTCCAGCCATGTCAGTTAACTTAAATATAACATCAAAAACATATAAAATAACTTGTGCTACGTGACACTACATAATGGAATCAAACATAAGGTCCAAACAATATTCCATTTATTTCCATGGATAAACGTTACAACATTTTCAGGCAAGTATGCAACATAACTAAGTCTCTCTTGTCTGTGCACATAAATAGTGGCGTGAGACCATTTCAGTCATGCTCAAATTCAGATGTGCTGAGCGTGAGGACAGTAACAGCAACAGTACAGGTCTTTAATCCTGTATGCCAGTGCAACACAAGCACGGGCGTTGTTGTTCGGGAGGTTTGCAACTCCATCTTCTGAGTTGAATACGCGACCTGAACCTCGTAAATGTACTCTCGAATGATCCAAGTCAGTACTGATATTTATCTGTCACCCTCATAACTTGACACAAGGCGCAAATTCATGACCAACTGATCACCGTGGTTATCAAACCGATGTTCCAACTCTAATGTACAGGTCAGGCTTTTAAACACATGGTACGTGGGATTGAGTCAAAATAAAGCTACAGCGCGTGTTCATCGAAATGACGGAACATGTCATCAGTGTAACACAAAACACACACACACACACACACACACACACACACACACACACACACACACACACACACAGTGATGCACAGAGCAGAAAATACCAGAGGGTCTTTCAATGATTAACAGCGCAGAACGGGGTATTCCCGTCGCCTTGCTACTCTATAGGCTTGTCCGTTTTTGTGCAACCTATTACACAACCGTCTCTATGAGACTGCAGAGAGAGCACACACAGGCAGAAGTGCACATGCTACCCACCACCACACGAAGCTCACAGGCTGTCAGGATCACTGAGGTCGTCTCATTCAGCCAAATGAGATGTCCCCCCGCAGGGAAACAGATGGGGGGGGGGGTTTGAACAGCGCAGTGAGAGATGAAGCGCTGCAGAATAGCTCTGCTCTCAGCAGGAGGATAAATACACCTCCTCCTGCCTCTCAGCCCTGCTGAGACCTCCATCCTCCCTCCACAGCTGCACCACCTCCGAGACAGACAGCGGGGATATTTTCAGTAACAGCGGCTCTCCCTCTGCGTCTCTGGCGTTTGCTTTGGCTCAAGGTGAAATTAAAGTGGAAAAGGTGTAGGTTAGCCGTTGTGTATTTACTACTGCCATTCAGAAAACACCCTGTCTAACTGCCACCGGTGGGAAGTCACAATGAATTCCCGCCACAAAAACAGTTTCTTCCCCTCTGCAGTCAACCTGACGAACACGGCCAAAGCCTTGCACTGACCCCCCCCAACACAAACACAAGTTATACGTTATATTAACGTACACCGCCCCTGTCCCCCCTGCGCTACATTAATGCACACACCCCCTACTGGACACTTTATCTGGACACTTTATTTTGGTCACTGCACTGTTTGCTATTTATCTTATCTTATTCTTTTACCTTTATATTTTTACATGCTTGTTGTCTGTCAGATTATATGATATATGTTAAAAAAAAATGTAGCACCATCAGACCACGGCAAATTCCTTGTAATGTTTGTTACTTGGCAATAAACAGTTTCTGATTCTGATTCTGATTCATCTGCGTGATGTGAGTTTTGAGCTGCGGTTGACTTTAGATAGGAACAGAGATAGCAGTAGATCATCAGCTTAATGCTAACACTGAGCATACACTTCGCTGACATAAAGAATGCTTCAGTTAACCATGTGAACCATGACATTAAGCTTAAGGGAACATGAATAATGGAGCTACATCACGCAGCAAAGGCCAGGGGCCTCATTTATAAAACGCACTTATGATCAATTTTGATCATAAGTACGGCTTAAGCAGAGAACCACATATGAGAAGTTCTTTATGAAACCCTCACTTTGACATGGAAATGGTCTCATCTCTAAGCAAACTCTAGACTTGACGTAAGTGATTCTCCTGCTGGTTGTGTCGGGGTACTGCAGCCTGTGGTGAACTTTGCATTAGTTTTATGAACAATGTGATAGGAATGATCAAAGAAGATGGTCCTAAGACTGAGTCCACGTATGAATCTGGCCGCAGATATTTAATGAGCGATGCGATTATGTCAACCTTCATCACAAGAAGAGACACACCAGGATCCATCTAATTCAGCTCAGCAGGTGCAAATTAAATATTGCTTGGTCCACCGCGTTGTAAGTTTGCTTCACGCCAGTAAATCATGAGCACGATGTAATGTTGAGGCTGTGCCTAGTTACCGTTGCTATGATCGGACAACTGATGTTCAAAGAGGGGTGAGGCAAAAGGTCGGTTACCGAACAGATGAACCCACTAGTTGATGCTCTCTCTCTGAGATGTTAACATGGGAAAACGCTACCAACGTGATCACGTTTGTTGGTTATAGTATGTGTTTAATTCAATTCAATTCAATTCAATTTTATTTATATAGTGCCAAATCACAGCAAAAGTCATCTCATGACACTTTACAAAATAGAGCAGGTCTAGACCGACTCTTTATAATGTTATTACAGAGACCCAACAGTTCCCACCATGAGCAAGCACTTTGGCGACAGTGGCAAGGAAAAACTTCCTATCGTTCACTGTGTTTTTCTATTGCTCATACAAGATTCTGTGTTATCCTGCTGGCCACAACGTCGCCCTCCTCATCATTTCAAATGTTGCTCTTGTTCCTTTAACTAAAAAGGAATTGTAATCGCTTTGTAATTGGGTGTGTGTGTGTGTGTGTGTGTGTGTGTGTGTGTGTCTGTGTGTGTGTGAAAGCCCCGCATTGATACCAAGTCAATTTTCATAATGAATAATGCAGCCCTGGCTTTCGAGACACCGAGATGAAAGACGGCCGAGTGCCGAGTGTTGAGGCTCAGGCAGATGGATGAAAAGACAGAAAGAGCAAAGAGCGGTTGATAAATAGCTCAAAGATGTGCACTGGCGGTGGCTGTCGTACACAGTGAATGATGTGTTAACAGTTCCATTACATTGGGTTTGTGAGGAGATGATACTGAACAAGCTGTTGATGGCAGTGCTGTCTGCCCCACTGAATTCCAGACGGACTGACAGATAAGCGAAACGAGAAAAGACAGATGGGTAGATAGAGGCAGGAATGCCACACAGCCAGCCAAGCAGCCAACAGGAACCCAAGAATGACTTACCCTGGCTGACTACCACGTACTGCACTCACTAGGTTTTGTTGTCGTTCAATGAGTTCACGAGACAATGTGAGGCTAAAAAGCTGCTGTATGGACTGCTGTATATAACGCTGCAGAAAATAATATTTGGGGGTTTTAATGTGACAGCAGAGATGCAGTCATTCAACTCCGGGAGGTGGGAAACATCTTGGCGGGAAGCCAGCTGGAAAGTCTGACTGACAAGACAAGCAGGGTGGGGTCCTGGTACAGCGGTCAACCAGAGCGAGGCACAACAGGGTGAGGCCAGTCAGGCAGCAGAGGAGTTTTCTGCGTTTTATCATCAAACTCGTCCCTTCCCACCATTAGACAGCACGTGCGATAGAGATGATTATCTCTGCCCCACACGCACAGAGACGCTACTGCACTGCGTACATTGTTGAGGTGGCTGCTGGGCGCTGTTAGCATCTGCCACAGGCTGCAATGTTCATTCCACCCAACAATTCAGGCGGTCAAGGGTGTCGCCAAAATCGCTAGCAATCAGCATCTCATGGACATGTTTTCCGTATCCCTCTGGCCATGCGGTTATTCATCTGAAGACCTTGCTCCTTTTTGGTGAATGGACCGTGTGTGTCATCCTCTTTCCCTCCTTTTTAATCTTCTGACCATCCAAAAAGCATCTACTCCATTCATTTGAGAGAGATCAGAGTGAGTTTCGAACGGGTGCCCGCAGCTACACGAACATGGCAGGTGGGGAGGACTTTGTGACAGGACGCCCAGAGGTGGGGAGGGGCCTGTGTCTGCGAAATACTACTTTCGGGGTGCTTTTAATCACGAGAAAGCTCGTAACATACAAAAAAAGTCTTTCTTAAACGTTTTAGGACCAACCTTTTGTAGTTATACCACCTTAAATTATAAACTTGTGTGAGTTGAAAACAACACATGACTCCGCGAGCGTGGAAGCTTTTACACGCAAGCAAATTTACTGCTGCAAGTGTCCAAAATACAGTGAGTCTACTTTACCAGGACCCACCTGTCTGTCTGGATGTCTGTCTGTCAGACCTTCCGGCTGCCTTCCCACCAACACGTCTGTCCGTTTTTTTCTCCCCCATGGAGCTGAATGACTACATCAGGGCTGTCAGATTAAAATCCTGATATATGATTTGCTATTTTATCTGTGAGTCAGCAAGCTAGCTATTGTGATTGCTGTGACGGGCGGCATGGTGGCACAGTGTCGAACGGAATAGAATGCGTAGGGTGTTCCATCCCTGGCTCCCCCCCGCTGTGTCGTTGAGTAAGGCGCAGAACCCTAAGTTGCTAAGTTTACCATTGACTTGTTCTAGCATCGCCTATTGTGTGAGGACACATAGAACTTGTCCAACTTACTTTAATATCATCTGAAACCATTCAGTCCTCCCTGTTTTGCCATTTCCCTGGGCTCCTCTAATGAGTTGGTGACATTTAAAATGTGAACGTCTAAAGCCTGTGGGGAATGGTGTCTTTAAATACTGATAAAAACAGAATTATGTAAGATATTATGATTGTTAAAAAAAATATATATATTATACAATATATCATAGAAATGACATATAATATTAGAAATTATTGTGTTATTGTGTGTGTGTGAATATTTGAGACTCAAGAGCCAGGATTTCCCATCAACGATTGCTTCTCACTGCAAACATAAGCTGGCTATGTGTATGCTGCTGTTATGTAACTATTTTTGCGCATTGAATTCGCAAGAATGGTGTTGTCAATAATTCGCACTCAGTCTGCCACGGCCGAATATTTATTAACTGCAGCTTCCCAAGGAGTGTTAGTGTGCTGGCCAATCCAGCGGTAACAGGCTGCGTGGTTTCCTCAGGGCTCTACCTCGTCTAGATTTGACATTAATTAGGCTGGCTGACACTAATTACTACCATCCACTGCTAGGGAACAGGGGGGGGGGGGTTCTCTGGAGGACTGCCTTAGACTCAGGCCTTTCAAGGACAGGTACTGTAGTTGTGGGCGGGAGGGTGCACTGATTGAAACTGGGGAGGGGACATGTTATTGAAAGGGATGAAGGAGGGATGTTGTGAGGAGAATGCTCTGGAAATGGGGAGAAATGGTCAATAAAAATATAATAAGGAATGACAAAAATATGTCTACTGTTGGAGGGCTGCTGACAAACAAACTAAATGAACAAAATTCAAACAAGAACAAGAGAGCTGAACTCACCAACAGGTGACCCTCTTTCCACCCGCACCCGACCAGATGCTACAAAGAAGACGTAGTTTTCCCAACTCAACCCTTGGGGGCATCAGGAGAAGTCATTCATTCATCTTGCTGCCGTGTGAGACTGTCAACATATTCAGCCGTGATGTGCAGCTTTAACTGTGTTTTACGGGGCATGACTTGACTTAACAATAACTGCACACCGACTGGAAAACCACAGGTTACCGTAAACTCTCATGTCAAAGCCAGTAGACTGGCCCGGTCTCAAATATATAACCGGCCAGCACGACCAACTTAAGGCCAGTTGCTAATAAATGCAGAGTGAAAAACATTGAGGGGGGGTGGAATGACCTGTAGCCTACAACAGCTCACATGGTGAATGTATTATTATGTACATTTCAACTCCGTCAGTACAACAGAGTCATGTCCTACTCGCCACTCAGCCGCTCTGTTTCTCTTGTTTTCATTGCTTTGCCTCAACACTTCCTGATATTTTTCACATTTTGCTCACATTAAAAGCCAACCTCTAAAGGTGAGGCTGCAAGACTTTTAACGTGGAAACCTTGGAAGGAAAAGTATTGAGTTTCTTTCATGGTAACTTAACATAATTTAGGCCAAAAGGCCTGACACAACTCTTACCATATTGATGGAATCAGTGCTGTGGAAATGGACATGCTGAATTCATCAAGACAAAAGGTAAACATGGGGAGAGTTTTGAGTTTGCATTATCTGGGGAACAGGGGAAGTTAGAAATAAAACCTGTCTCAGGTCAGTGACAGTGACTTTCACTCAGTTTTTGTTACCATCACAACAGATGCATTCCCCCTGGTGCAATGCATGGCAGCCATGGTTTCCTCAGACTCAAGATCTTTCTTATATTCTTCCGCACAAAGTGGTATTCATTTTCGCATCCAACCCTCAGCAAGAAAGCATCAATTCTGCAACATTTTTCCATAACGATCAAAGAAATATGCCAATGTGAGATTTGCTTACTCATAAAGTCGACTTACAACATCATGGAAGTGGGCTACTGTTCTGGGTCTGGCATGGAAAGACGATGGTACTCAAGTTTTTCCTTGCCACTGTCTCCATAGTGCTTGCTCATGGTGGGAACAGTTGGCGGCAGCGTTGGATTGGAACTTACTGTTAATAACAGTGTAACATATGAAAACATCAGAAGAAAATTATTTAAATGATATCGCTCTATTCATTCTATTCAATTTGGATAAAGACTTTCAAGCTAAACAAATCCCTCTGGCATCTTTTTGTTTTGTGGATTTATTCCAAGGGTTAAAGGGAGGTTTCAAGTTCTGTCGTCATATGAAGGAAAATGACAGTGAAGTAGTTGTTGGCAATGAAATTCTTAGTTCTCAGGCTCCCTCGAACAACGTTCATACAAATAGGTATAGAAAGAAAATCATGCCAAATGTTTATGTCTAAGACATAAGTGCACATGTTAAATATAGGAATAGAATATAAAATACAACAGAATCAAATATAATATTGTGGTAGACAGGTATACAGTACTTGCATAATCAAACTACAATGTAAACAGGTTGTGCAGTAATGTAGTGAGTGTATATGCGTAATGAGAACCGGTTGTACAGGTAATATGTCAATACGGTGCGTAGAGTGTCATAGTGGCGAGCTCGAGAGCTCAGGAGTCTCATGGCTTGCGGGATGAACCTGTCCCTGGTGTCTCAGATGACTGCTCAGATTGGTGTCCTGTTGGCCTTCTTCCTGCATCCCTGGGTGTAGATGTCCCCCATGGGTGGCAGCTATGCCCTGGCGTTGTGCTGTGCAGTTTTCACCACCCTCTGTAGAGCCTTAAAGTTGAGGGTGGTGCAACTGCCATACCAGGCGGTGATGCAGTCAGTCGGGGGAACTGTCAATGGTGCACCCGTTGCAGAAGAAGTTACAGAGTATCCTGGAGTCCATGTTGAGAAAAAAGAGCTGTTGTCTCGCTTTGTGATTGTGTCGATGTGGTGAGTCCAGGTCAGGTCCTTGCTGATGTGGACACTGAGGAACTTGAAGCTGCTGACTCTCTCCACTGTAGTCCTATTGAAGGTGATGGGGGCGTGTCCTTCTCCATGTCTCCTTGGAGAACAGCATTGTCACCTATGTGTTCCTCTGGTCCTAGTCTTGCTCACCAGATGTAGGCCGTTTATTTCAGTCGCCATTGTCCTCCCCTTCCACTAACTTTGTGTTACTGTTTCCGTGTTTAAGTCCGTGGCTTTAACGGGTCCAGTGAGCTCCTCCAGAACTAAAGCATAGGTAGGCTTGTTTGTCTTATTTAACAGTAAAAGTCAGGGCTCGCCTACCCACTTGCAAATGTCCCACCAAAACCAGACACTATTTTGCAACAGCACCGTCGCTGCATCCTGGGCTCGGCGCCGCCCAAGACGATAGTGATTCGTTTAAAGAAAGACAAACAAGCCAGAGCGTTTTTTTCCCCCCTTATCCCAGACGACAATGGATTGAGCCAGACCTGTCTCCAGAGTGGGGTCTGGCTGTGCGGGACTACTCTGGTCCAGGTAGGAAAGGGCTAAGGTGATGGCATTGTCCGCTAACCTGTTTGCAAATTGTTAGTGGGTCCAGTGAGTCAGGAAGAGAGGAGCGATGAAGGTTTTGCCTAACCGCTCAAAGGAGTTAGCGTGTTCGTTTAGTGGTGTTCTTGCAAAAGATGTTCTATTGATTGTGTTTGTCTGACCTTAATGAGGGCAGTCAGCACTATATGCAGTCGATGTTTCCTCACTTGTATTCTCACTTGCTGCACCTGTATTGATGCCTCAGTTCATATCTCTAGCTAGATTAATCAATTCAGTTTCACAGGGATACGCTGTTATAATTGCAATCTGTGGGTGTGACACATGCTTTGTGAAATATTGTGGTAAATGGCAATTAGAGCACAAGATAGAGACGGTAGACGGTAAGGCAGTATTATACTACACAACAAATGTCTTGTCATCTTTCATCCAATTAAAGGCTTGCTACTCTAAACACCTTCTAGTGAGCCGCTAACATGTTTCATCATGTTTGTACTCACTGGAGTGTGTGTGTTTGTCGGTGCATGGTGTGTGTGTGTGTGTGTGTGTGTGTGTGTGTCACTGTTTAAATCTAGTTTTGCATGGGTTTAAAGCCTCCACATCCCTCAGTGCTATCATGCTCATTTCCAGCTCTATATTTTTACTCTGGGACTCATCTAGAGCAGCTTTGCATGATTTTCACAGATCAGAAAAAAGTCCTTACTCATCTTATGCCGGCCCTTCATGCGGCCCCTCAGTTCACCCCCCTGTCTGAAGTACGTTTACCTCATTATTTGGCAACTTTGGCGATGTTTAATGTGACTATCTGACATTGTGACATTATATGTATGACAGACAATAAGAAAAAACACAACAGGTTCCCTTTAACCTCGACCCACAGTTCCTCTTTTGGGTTAATCTTTTCACTCCTCTTCCCTCTTTAGGCTCCTGCCAGCTCTCCACTCATCTGCACTTGTCCCCCTGGCAGGTGAGAGCAGCAGAGAAGAAGTGTGTGTGTGTGTGTGTGTGTGTGTGTGTGTGTGTGTGGAGGGGGGGGGTGAATCACAAACAGATGGCACTGAAAAAACAAGAGTGATGCAAATGAGTGCACCAAAAAAAGTTTCTATTGTGCTGTCTCAAGAACATTGGGTTCCTCATCCTTGTCAAATTCAGCCCGTTTACATACATACATACATCATTTATTTCAATAAGTTCTCGTATGTACGTAGTCCACCTAACTTAGATACACTATGTTTCCCTTTGTATGATATCGTCATCGTCATCTGCTTTTACTGTCTCCCGAAAGGCAAAATGGCCTGTACAAACAAAGTAAATGAAAAGGGTGAACTGATGCTTGATCCTTGTTAGCCCTGGTTAGTCCCAGGTCTAATCCCAGATGTAGGCTGGGATGAGTCTGCCAAAGACGATTGTGATTGGTTTAAAGAAATACAAACAAGCCTTACAAACGAGCGTTTTCCCCCTATCCCAGAATGGATTGAGCCAGACCTTTCTACGGCATGCGTAGACAGGTCTGGCTATGGGGCGAGACTAGTCTTGAAAACTTTCTTAGTGCTTCAAAACAAGGTACAATAGAATGGAAATGATGAATAGTGGGTGTCTTTTGAACTGATTGCTTTTTGGAAAGGTTTTTAAGAGGTACAATGATTGTAGAATTTTGTCAACCCCGATGGAGATCAGATCTTACAAATAAAGCATGAAGTTCTAAGGCTTCCACATGAATGAAAACAGTAGTGTACATGCCCCAGGTGTCCAGCAGAGGACAGTGTCCGCAAGCTTTTCAGTCCAGCAACAGCGAATTCACTTTTTTCTTTTTTTAAATTAAAATTCAAACAACGGAAATATGCTGTTACAAATGCAACAGTCCCCCCACCCCCAAAAGAAAAAGAAAAACAGAAACCTGGTAGAACAGGACAAATCTAATAATACACCATACATCATACCAATAAAGTGAGGTATGATCTTATAAGCACACTCTATATCACAGTTCCAAGAGCGACAATTAATCCAGAAAATGGGGGCAAGCCCTTATGTGGTTCACTCAGGAAGAACCGGGAAGCTGGACCCAAGAGTCTGAAGAATGAGCCCCACATCTCATTGAATTTATTAGTCAACCCCCTGTATGTCTTATCTTCTCGGGTTTGATGTGGTTAAAAACACAAACAATCCAGCGGTTGTGAGAATGGGGCGCAGGGGATTTCCAGAAGGATTAAGCGTCTGGCCAGCCAAGTGGCAAAGGCCTTCAGATCCGCTTCTAAGGCTGAGAGTGATAATAGAGGTGGGGGCGACCCCAAATAGTGCAATCATAGCATGTGGTTTAATCAGTTTCCCGACTGTTCCCGACAAAGTACTCAAGAAGCACAGACCAGAAGGTGCGTAAAGGTGGACAAGGCCCAGACGTCAGATGTCACAGACTGGGTCTACATCTCTGCAGTGAAGTCGGGCCTTTGTAAGATGAGATCGATGAATGATTTCGCTTAGTATCGGCCCATGTTTGGCACAGACAGAAGATTTGTGGATTCAGTTTCATTGTGAAACAAATGAGATTGATTATGTATATATACATTATATGTACATTACAAATATTTTTTTGTGTTATATGTACCGTATTTTTTTTTCCAGGAACAACGTCCTAGTTACATTGTATAATTTATATTTTTCTCTCATGGAATTCCTTTGAAATGTATGTGTGAACTAGTTTTCTTCTTTTTTTTTTCTTTTTTTTTCTTTCCAGTTCAGGTTTCAATTGCATTGTGGAAACCAACATTTAACAGCCCATAGCATGCATAAAGTGCACGTTATATGGCTGCAACAGGACATCTGAAACCTGGAAGATGCTGCTGTCAAGTGCAAGTACATAAAAAAAAACATAGCCCATGTTAGACTTCCACTCATCAGGTGGCCAGAAACACAACTGTTAAAGGAATGCTAATGTTACTTTGTGTCTGCTGGATGTGTGAATACGCAGCTGTTTGCTAACAAGTCAGCCCGCAACTTTTTAAGTTGATAATATGTCAGTGCTTACAGTTTTCACCCTACAATCTCACCCTCTAAGAGGCTTTATCTGGTTCATGGCAACTTGGATTGTCTTTATCTCAAAAATGAAACTTGTGGTTTGGATATTTGCAATGACTTGTGGCGAGGTTTTAAGGTTCACTGTTAGGCTGCAACATTCAGCTCAAGTGTAGACAGAACGAACCTCCTCCTACCCACCCACCCCCAGCTCCCAATCATTGCCACTGCCCACTTCCCAAACTAAATGAATTACTGTATACTACCATAGAATCAAGATTACTTTTAAAAGCCAAGAAAAAAAAACAATGTGAGCATATGAGGCTACAATTCGATGTAATGTGAGTTTTTTTTTTTTTTTTTCCCCCGTTGGAATCTGTACTGAATTGTTCATAAAAGCCTTTCAAATCTTCATGTGACCCTGGCGTGTTTTTTTTAAAATTGCAGTTGGTTTTCTCGCGAGGCATGCTGGCAAGTGATGGGAATTCCGGTTCTTTTTAGTGAGCCGGATCATTTGGGTCAGCTCACCAAGAAGAGCCGGCTCTTTCGGCTCCCAAACGGCTCTTTATTTTACCACTAATACCTTTTATAATCCAGCCAAATGTAGCGCTGTTTTGACTTGTGATTTGTATGTATACACATATATCACTTAAATTATTCAATACATCCTTTGTACTGAAGTATTCAAAAGTAAAAATGACATTTTCTAATATCGATGAATTGCTGTAGCCAATTGTTTTCATTATATTTACAGACCCTTGAAACTCTCTGAAACCACCCAATGAATGCACTGACTTGCTTGTAGAACCACTCTGCTACACAGAGCAGATAGAAACACCTATAAAAACTTAAGCATAGAAATTAAAAATAAAGGACAGCTATTGACATTTTAAATTTTTAACACACACCCCTAACAAAACAGCAGAGCTTTATTTTAATATTAACAAAAGAAAAAAAAAACAGCAACAGCTGACTTCAAACTACTACTACTACTGTATATGTGTATATATATATATATATATATATATATATATATAAAAGTAAAGTACTGAAAAAGTAAAGTAAAGTGAAGTAAAAATAATCATAAATAAATCTAAAAAAATAATACAAATAAATATATTGCAATGTGCAAATTGCAAAACAGCAGCATCCAACAGTTTTAGGTGTCTCTATGAACTAACCACCACCAACTATCTAACTAACTTTTTACTATTTTTTTCAGGGCAGATTGGCATTGAGGAAGACCAAGTTATGTTCATTCTCTGTTATTATCTGCCCTGCACGTGACATTCAGTCACTGACTGCATGGACCACCCGTGGCGCGGAGGTCGTCGTATCATTCTGCCTTGTATTACTTTACAAAAAAAAAAAATGGCTCGGTCCCTGACGGGAGCCGGCTCCCATAGTTCACTTAAAAGAGCCGGCTCTTTGAACCGGCTCGTTCGCGACCGACACATCACTACCATAAATCCTTAGGTGCCGTAAGCAGTGCACGCTCAGGTTCATTAGTTAGCCAACTGGTCTTTTAGCGCATTCAATTCAATTCAATTTTATTTTTATGAGCACCAGTTACTTCACTAACCTTCATGAAATGTACTACACAGGATGATTTGATTGATTCATTTTGCATGTGGCTGGCAATTGACGGGACTGACTTTCTGTCCATAGTCTTGGCCTCATATTGTCTCTGTCAAGACTTTCCATATGTATTTCACTAATACATATGGAAAGCGCTAATCTTTTTGACTCCGCGTGAGATGGCTGCGGTTATCTCGTAGTGATTTGAAATGTGGCGTACATGTGGCCACATGGCCGATTTTTGTTTGTTGGTATAGCCTCTGGTTGGAGAGTTGAAGCCACAGGAGATGACAAGAATGTCGTCCTGTCTGTGCTTCCATGCAGGTGTGAAAGTGTGTGCCGTAGGGGCGTTGGGAAGGTTTGCAGTGTTAGAGCGTTATTTATCTTTACTGTTAAGGCATTGGCCTATCTTTCCACAAAAATGAAGCAACCCCCCATGTGGATCCAAAGCCTCAATATCATATTACCTGCCATTTGGCCAGTAGAAAAATACCATGTGAAGAGGCCTGCCCACAGCTTGGGTGCATGACCTAGCAAGTGGTGTGCCTCAACCCATGTGCTCTTCAGCTTGAGTTTGAATCTGGCGCTATGGTGGCTTGAACAGGACATTTTACAGATGAGTTAAATATGGCACCCCATTCGTTCCTGTCGGCTCCCCACACACATGAAGGGGATAAAGTAATGATATGGCTCTTCTGGACTTTCCAAATGTTATTGGACCCAATGGATGAAATTCTGATAATATAACAAGACGTTTCGGGGGGTAGAGATGTTCCGCTGCTCCTTTTCCAGTGATTGTGTATGAGAAAATGCTTTTTGTGCCTGTGTGTGATAATATATAGGGTTGTAGCCAAGCAGCTGGTGCATTCATAATGCTTATTGTGCAGTTCACTCTGGGAATATGCAGGACAGCAGGCTCGAACAAGCCGGCTTCACGCTAACACGGCCGAACTGGGCAAAACAGAGCGGTAAGACGAGAGGAGGAGGTCTTGCTGTAATCCTGGACATGCAACTGTGAGGGAATGCACTCCCGATATTGAACTGTTGATGGTAGGATTGAAAACGTATCATCTGCCACAGGAATTTTTTTACAGGCCAGTGGATGGCAGCGCCTCTAAAGTTGTGATAAGCAACACCAGCGCACCTCAAGGTACTGTACCGGCACCATTCCTCTTCACTCTTTCACACTCTTTTACACCTCCGCTTCTATTCTAGTTCCTGCCACCTTCAAAAGTTTTCCGACGACTCATTGTTGGATGCATCAACAAAGGCAACAAGGGGGAGCACGGAGGACTGATGGAGAACCAAAGAGCTGTCCCAGTTATCATCCAGGGAGAGGAAGTGGAGAGGGTGGACTCCAAAAGCCATTAAAAAAATACTGGACTGGACACACAACACTGATGCCCTGGGACAGAGCGTGCTGCTCAGGCTCCGGCAGAGCTCTGTAGCAGCCAGTGCTCTGTTCTTTGCTGTGGTGTGCTGGGGCAGTGAGGCCTGCAGACTCAACAAGGCCGGTAAGGAAGGCCAGTTCTGTGGTCAGGCTGGAGCTGGACAGTGTGTAGAGGCAGTGGCGAGGAGGAGGACGAAGGACAAGATCAAAACCATCCTGGATGACCCCTCTCACCCTCCACAGACCATGACATCACTCTGACCTGCCAGCTTTGCCTTCGTCTTCTATTCTTAGTTTTGTGTTATATACCTCTTGTTATTAACTTTTATTTTCTCTATTTATCTGTACTTATTTCTGTCTTTGTGCTGCTGCAACGCCCACATGTCCCCTCTGGGATTAATTAAGGCTTTACTTATCTTATCTTATCTTAATGAAGGAAAACTATAATGTAATGTAACTGAGAACTAGAGCCAGTGTGAGATCACTCTGGTACAGTAAAAAAAAAGACGTTAACAATTGATATTTGCAGTTCAGTTCACTGTGGATAATTGAGTTGGCCTTTTAATGCCATATATGAAAGGATGATAGTTCATATGCAGCATGGACACTATCCAGCTGCAACACACGCTATGAAATATATGCAAAGAGCGGCAGTATTATCTTGAAGGTGCTATAACTCATTGAAACTGCACTGTGGGACTGCTTCATTCGTCCTGCTATTATTGGCCACATGATGTCACGCAATATATTGCTCTATGTTATGACACCGCTCTGTAGGTTAGCGATCCGCCCACAACTCTCTCATAAATGTTACCGGATGTTATAGTCACATTTACATACATGCGGAGAAAACCTATGGGGCTCTGTAACCTATGAACATAGTGTGGACTATTCAACAGCATGTGCCCTCACAGGCTACGGCAAAGGTGTTGTTCTGTTTTATAGATAACAGACATATAAATAAGCAACTGTTGTCACTGTGATGTTGGAATGTTAAAATGGTTGCACATTGACATTCAACTTTTTTTAAGGTGCAGCTCAACCTTTGCATACCGTTTCAAAAGTCAAAGCAGCATGTCAAGCGATGTCATGCTATTGTTGCTGGGGCCCGTTGCCTCCAAATGGGCCAATAATCTAAACTTGGCTGATAAATGCTGGTGAAGACAACTGCTACAGAGCACACCCTGATGAAAGCCCTGCGCGTTGAATGAAGGGTTAGTCAGTTAGGGGGCTTTCACATCAGGGACTATGTAAAAGTACATAGAGAGTTAATAAAGACAAGACTCATAAGTAACGGTTGTACCTGTAACTGGACTGAGGGCAGGGTTAACAGTTTTGAAGGTATCTGTAATTATACAGGTGAATGTGTTCTTTATAGATGTCACACTTCATTAACATGAAACTATGTCAGTACATGACTTTATCATTTATTATCAGCCATATTTAAAGAGGCTCTGCACAGCAGTCTGTGACTTGTGTCTCTCTCTGAGAGGTCGTGGGCGTAACATTGCGATGCATTTTCTCATCCAAAGTCATCTATCAGGCAGGCCTGAATTATCTGTCACGAAATCACACACTGGAACGCATATCAATGCATACAGATGACGCAGTTTTACACTTTGACATCACACGAAACGTGTGCACCAAGTCACATTTTGCATGCAGTTGATAGTACCTTTGTTTATGGACCTGTTTGAAAGAGTTGTGTTGTTGTCCTGTCGCTAATTTCAAAGGCTCTAACTTGGCGGGCTGCGACATATCACTTCAGTAGTTTTTCAGGTGGACACAGTTACTCTACATATGTGAGATGAATACTGTATTCACAGTTTGGAGACAAGGGTTTGAACTACCTTCCATGCCACGCCTTTCCAGACTCTCCAGGCCTATGTAAACCCCCTGGGAGGTGACCTGGATCAGACTTTTACTGTAAAACGCAGACAAGAATAGACAAGGTGGACCCTAACTGAGTCAACACCGAGTTTAATTCATCCATGTCCAGGCTTTCCAGGCCTAGGTAAAATTACTGGGTGTTGACCAGGGAATTCTGCAGGAAAAGACGCAAGGCTATTAAGAAGGACAGAGTTGTTGCCTGCACATACATATATACTATGGTGCAAGAAGTCTCACTGTGGTCTTTGACTCAATCACCTTTTTCTCTGCTTACAGGCACAGGTGACACTAATGGAGAATGCGGGTATCGAACCCGCCACCTCTCGCATTCTAAGCGAGCGCTCTATCATCTTTTAAGATTAGGCCCAACTTGTCCCTTTGCCTCCCCTCCATGCCACGCCTTTCCAGACTTTCCAGGCCTATGTAACCCCCGCCACCGGAAAGTGACCTGGATCAGACTTTCACTGTAAAATGCAGGCAGCATACTTAGAAAATGCTTCTCGGCAATTTACATGGAGGTTCGGGGGTTCTGGGGGTTCTTGAGTTCCACGGCGTGTTCAGCTTCCTGTGGTGCAACTCACAGTTTAAAATCTAAGAGCTGCAAGGTATGTTTTTAGAGTGAAGTATTATCTGAATGAGGGCTGTCATTGTCCATGTTTCCTTTCCACAGCTGGCTGTTTTAAGGTTTTAGGCCTTAAGGCCTGTTCAGAACCCAACCCAGGTGAATGCTTGTTGGTTCTTAAAGGGCATGCTACCATTGTCCTTTAACATGCACCTACCGTATGTTTGGAGCTCAGCTAAATGAGCACACAAGCTTCCTTCCTTGTCTAATTTTCATATAAATTGCTAAGGAGTCTGAACTGTTTACAGAAACAGGATTGTTACTTCACAAGCAATTTTGAAATTGACCTTTAAAAGCCTTAGGATACATTTAAAACTGTAATTTACTCATTCATCTGTAGCTCCCAGCTATTTCCACAAAACGTGTTTAATCTTTCGAGTTAAAATCTGAATCTAAACAAAGCCAGTGATGGTTGACAGGCGCTGCCACGGGGCCACTTTAAATGGAATAGGACTGTTTATCTGTGGATGCAGGGTCAACAGCGATGTGCTCCACTGCTCCAGTGTTCAGCAGGTCCTTGATGGAGGTCAGCAAAGTAGCCAGTGAGTCTTTTATAGCAGCGCAAATTCAAACACACTAGGAACAGGAGTGGACAGAGCTAATTAAAGCTGGGACTAAATGATGGATCTGTGGATTTACTGTCGGAGCTGGACCTCTCGGGCTGTCCTGTTTGTTGTGGATTTCCCACCTTGTTGTTTAATTCCAGGACTTGGAAGGAAAAAGTGATACATTTCTGCGCAACGTCCATTTGATGGTCACAAAATGGTGTATTTTGAAGACAAAAAGTCTGGTATTAAAATTACTTTTTATATATCTTACAGTAAGTCCAGTTTAAGCGGCAATCACATATTGATGCCAGTACAAAAGGCTTTGTCATCTGATCAAAGACTGTACCACATGTACATACACGGTTCAGTGATGTAGGTGGGCATTGAAATGACTTCTAAAATGAACCGGGATCCGACATAAATGTTAATCGGGAATTGTACGCTCACTTTTGCGTGAGTAACTAACTGTGTGCAAGCACAACATAGCTTTTCTAAGAAAGCTAAGCTAAGAAATAGTTCAACCTTTTGCGAAATACGTTTTACTGTTGTCTTACTGTTGCCAGATGAGGGGATCGATTCCACTCTGACGTCTAAACGGCAAATGTATAGTGTAGCCAGCAGCTGGTTAGCTTAGCTTAGCATAAAGACCGGAAACAGGGGGAAACAGCCACCCTGTCTAAAGCTCACTACACTCACTCACTACACTCATCTTTTTTTTGTGTAAAAATGACAACCAGTGATTTTTTTCCTCCAGAATATACATTAAAAAAAATAGTCACCCATATTTCAGGCTTCTGGTTTGACAATAATTAACTGATATGAAAGAGTGTCATAGCATTTACATCAATTGGGGCAAATAAAGTAATCTCAGACTTTAATTAATAGCACAAGACACACATTGTATTGCAGAAACCCAAAGCTTCTCTGTGGTCTTCCATTAATATTCCCATAGCTCTTCAGGATTGCGCATTTTAGTGACATATTTGTATATTAAAATGTATGCAGCGTCTACTTGAACAGACCTGCCATTCAACTGCTAAAGGCTTTTAGTACGTAGATGTAAAGTCTAAAAAGCAGCTTTTATACCCAAAGATGGCTGAAATAAATGTGATGATGCAGTTAATCCACTGGGTGGCAGCCAGGATACACCTGTACCACCTGTGCTGATTTCACACAGAGCTGCGGCACGTCTGCAGGCATTTCTGGAGTCCCTGTGAAACAGTTTACTTTTGAACACAGAAGTGTGAGAAGAAAACAGAGCGTGAAGACCTCATGTTGGCACCTCACGGTCTGTTTGTTGAGAAGGGGGGAGACTGGTAACAGCCAGAATAAGAAAAGCGAGAGAAGCTGTTCAGTGGCAGCAGCAGAGGACTGTGGGTAAGCTGGAAAGTAAGGAAAGGCATTGTTGCAACAGAGTAATAGGTGCCTGTAATTAGCGCTGTGGGGAGAAAAACACACACAATACATTACATTGAGACCCCTGCAGCCAACGCAGAGGGCAAAAGAAAACCCCAACAGATAAAGGGAGTTAAACCTGGCTTAACTCTGGCTGTAACACACTGTGGCGTCATCTTGCAAGATTTCCTTTCATTATTATTACAGCTGTAACTACTATTATCAGTCATATTTCAATTATTATTATCCAACCGGTCAAAGCAGATGATGACACAGTTAGAAAGGATCAGAAAGGCGATGGGACCAATGGAAGTCAAATGTCAGCAGCCTTTTTGATTCAATCATACATGCCAGTGAGTTTTGTTGTTTTTCCATCTTTTTAGACGATATTATGATGTGATAGGAGGAAACAGAGAGAGACCTTTTCATGAAGACATTCGTAAGGGATCATTGTGTTTTCCCGTATTGTTATAAGATACGGTGTAGCACGGTGGTGGAATGTAACTTTATAATGTACTTCACTTAGGTACTTTTCTGTATGCTACTTTATACTTCTACTCTGCTACGTTTGGGAAGCAAATTACATTTATTTGATCACTAAAGTTGTAAGTGTGGTGCTCTGTACGCTGTGCCTGATGTGGAAGTAAGCAGATGAAGAGTGAAAGAACTCGTGTTGCTTTGTGCTGTGTTGTGTTGTGTTGTGTGGAGATTAGGTATTGTTATCAGCCTCCTCATTCAGGCTGACGCTCCAAGCGCTCGGTGGTTTTCTGAAGAATAAAGCAACTGGAGCAGGTAAATGCCTTATAAAATAGTCCATGGAGAACAGCAAATGCTGACCCTTTTATACAGCGCAGCCCGCCACATCTTCCCCTTCAACTTTATCTAAGGCAAGCAACAAAGACCTCAGCCCTCTTCTTCTATTGTAGCCTCTATGTCATCCATACCAGTGAGAGATCACTCAGGATTGTGTCCACAGTCACTCAAAATGAAAACATGTTGCCCAGCTTCTTCTCCAGCACACCACGCAATGTTTTTGGCCATCTTGCCCTCACTGGGGGGGATGTCTGAGGCTGCTTCTGGCTGATAAATAAAAGATAAATAAAAGAGACCATTTGCAAAACAACATTCATCTACTTCTCAGAAATGAAAAATAACACGGTAACTTCAGTGGTGCAGGAGAGAATGTTAGCGGCCCTCGACTTCCTTAACAATTTCAACATCAAGAACGCCACAGACCCGGCTCATGTGTAGCGCTGCTAGCTTCGATACGAATTCTACCATGAGCACCCACTCACAGCACTTTAACTATACAAATGACCTGGCTCACGGAGTCAAAACACACACACATACACACAAAGCACACAAAAAAAACACACCTGAACACAGTCCATCCATTAATCCACACATTTCTGCTTCTCAGAAAGAGAACAAACATAATCCAGAGGACCCTACAAAAATGGCTTCAAGTCTAACCCCCTCTTAAGGAGCAATTTCTCCAAATGTCCCCCTCCCTCTCTTTGACAAACATGCTGTTTCATCAATTCCCGCAGAATATATTCCTCTTCAGGAGCAGGGGCTGTACTGTCAAATACAGACAAATGTATTGAGGAAGGAACGGAGAAAATTGGAAGCAAAAAGGTCAAATATCCGATCTTTAATCCAGCCCCAAAGTGTTTGGTGAATAAAGATGGTCTGCTGGAGTAGAGCTGCTCTGTGATGTGTTCTCATCGTCACGCCTGAGCGGGTTCACTGGCTCCTGTGACTCAGTGCGAACTTGTCTCAGTGAGAGTTTCTTTCATGGGCCTGAAATGTGCGGTTCGCGCCCCGTATTCCCGAGATAAATACGTAGCTACCGCGGCCCTTGGTCCCTCCTTGTCCATGGCCATGGCGAACCACTCGACTCGATGGTGATTTTAAATGACGTTTTTCTTACTTCTGGATCACAGCTTCAGGCTCATTACTCTCTCTATATTAAATCATGGAGCTTTTAATGACGTTAAATGGTGAACTGTGATGAAAACTTGGACTCTTTCCCGGTCATAATTACGACTTGGATGATGACTGAATCAATTTGGAAAATAGCAATATAAATATGCAAATATATATATATATATATATCAATCAGCAGTAGAGGTCTAATCAAGGTACGTAAACGTGGACCATAGATGTTCGAGTAATGTGGTGATATTCAACAGCTCTATGGTCATTGATTCATCACTACTGCACAACCACAGAGCATGAACGTGAAAATGGAGCAGGCTGTTACTTTCACTTCTCTTCACAGTTCTTGGGGAGTTAAAACTTTGATTTTATAACCCGCCCCCTCACCTCACAGTCTCTGACAAACAGACACACATGCTCAGAGCCCAGGGGGAAACAACAGGACAGCGGAGAACACTTGCATTTGCAACTGGAGCAGACACAGTTCACCCGACAGGATTTTCTCCAAATCCTTCAATTGAATTTCTCCCTCCCGTGGAGGGGGAAGACGCTGCTCCCTTTCCAGCCCAATATCCCTGAGCAAACACTTGCGTCAGCTGTTTGTGTTTGCCAATACATTATGACTATGAATATTTTAAAGGCAAAATGAGAGTTTGCTCTCTGTAACGCTTGTCACTTTGTGGAGGAACCGGTGTTCTGGACTGATCCCAAGCACGCTTCATTTAGCGCCACATAATTATACAGGCTTTGTTGTGCTTCAATTGTCAAATTATTCAATGTTACATGAGCAGGTGAGTTATTGATACGACATCTCTCTTCCTTGTTTTTCTTCCTCAGAACAGTTATGGAATATCAACCAGCCACAAATGGATTTTATTGATGGAATAGCACACCTATCGCGCAGTGACTTATTGAAGCCTTATAACTAATGCAAGGATATTTACTTTAAGGGTCTCCCAGAAGCCTCATTAAAATTTGCCTCAGAGCGTGCTTTTGTTTGATAAGTATTTTCAGTCAAGGCTCTTGCTCTCTGGGTAAAACTAAACTCACTGCAAGTTTTTTTTTTCTCTCTCTCCCCCCCTATCACATGTGACTCCTCGTGGCCTGTGGGCTGAGATTGATAATGTCACTGCAGTGGGTTCACTTACAGTACAGGACAGCAGCTGCCGCTAGTGGAGGAGATAGCACGCGCGGCGGCCTGATTTGAATTGCCTCAGCGCCGTTCAGGAGGAGCAAGTGGGCTGTTATCTATGACGCCGCGGCAATGTTCGGGTTTCGGTGCCCTTTCATTGTGCGTGATGTCTATCAGTCTATCAGTTCATTCAGCGTTGATATATACGTTGAGTGAATGCAATTGATTTTGGGCATCTGCATTTCAGCGACGGGGGGGGGGGGGGGGGGGGGTTAGTGAAAAGAGGAAGAGACAGCGGCACCTCTGTGCAGCGAAGAGGAGGAGAAGTAAATGTGTGTGAGCGCGATAGAGACAGACAGATGGTGTTGCTACACAGGAGCCTGCCCTAATGTAGTTTAGCTCAGCCCTTATCACGGCTGGCAGCATTTTGGCACAATTTAAACAGATAGAGGGAATAGTAAACACAGCTAGCTTTAAAAGATGTATCACAAATTTCACAACACATTAGCGGCTTTAGCTTCGCCAAACAAATAGTGCCCAATTGCAATGTTTTCTTGAGATTTTATCTGTCTTTTTGTTTTTTTTTAGCAATGGTAAATTAATATGGATATAACTGCAGTGCAATGTTAAATTCAAATTCTTCTAAATTTTTAGCCATGCTTGCGGTTTGGCTGTAAGGATTGCAGTGTCAGTCGGACCTCATCTCTCCACCACTTCTGAAATAACTGAAATATCTCTGCAATTCTTGGATGAATTGCCATGGAACCTTAATATTTTGATACTTTTTAAAATACATTTTACCACTGTATTTACACTGAGGACCCCCACACCCACAATTACAAAAAAGTAGCGTACTTCTTTTGAACTAACTTTATGTGTATTTCATTATTTTCATTGCATGAAAAACAATAACAGCACAGAACAGTTAACTGTACAATTAACGTAATTAGCGAACGTGATACCTGCAGGAAGTTTGTGTAAAACTAGCAATTTGTGTACGATTCAGAAAAGACTATTTCCCGTGGATATTACCATGTATCAGAAGATTTTTCCTCAGATTTTAGGAACACAATTGCCTTGTATTTTTCAATCATACATGTGTTTTTTGTCCAAACAGCCTGGCTTTATAATAAGTAAATAAAAACATGCGGTCTAAGCGATGGGATCTCAATGCATCTTGGACGCATTAACATTTGTACTACTATGTACTTCCAGGTGTAGGCAGCAAGGCCGAAATGCAGGAAGAAGCAGAAACGGCAACAGTCAGCAGCTCTGACCATCAATACAATGTGTCTCTAAAAAACAGATCCAATGCTGCCGAAACCCGGGATCGAACCAGGGACCTTTAGATCTTCAGTCTAACGCTCTCCCAACTGAGCTATTTCGGCACAAAAGGCTCTTATGATGGCTCTCTGGTGACATAGGCTGCCGTACTCATTAGAGCTTTAGTACAACTCTCAATCTATCTGGCCCCAACAAAAATAAAAACACACGAAACATCGCGAAGCAAACACTCCCAGCTAAACTGCCTGTGTTCACGTCGTCATCCAAGAGTACAAAGGTGCCATGGCAGGACTTATATCCCTAAGATGGGACCTGTTTACACCTGGCCTTAGCATGCGTCTTTAGTAATCCAATCACAAGTCAAAATAGAAACAATACAGACTGGGGCTATTCCTTGGCGTGTTCCAGGCAAACGAAATTGCCCAAGAGTACGTACTTCCGCGTATGCAGAGGACGTTAGCTGAGCAGACGGTCCTTCAGTGTGGCCCCGGACACGTTTGCGTACACACTGCTAAACAAATGTGGCCATACCACCTCTGAACGTGCAATGGGATCTCAATGTGTCTTGGGTGTATTAACATCTGCCACAGTAAGCAGTTGTCGAACAAAAATTGAATGTGTCCCTGAAAGACTGCTCTCTGCCGAAACCCGGGATCGAACCAGGGACCTTTAGATCTTCAGTCTAACGCTCTCCCAACTGAGCTATTTCGGCCCAAAATGTTATAGTGGTCACGTGACACACTATATCTTGGAAACAGTCATTTCAGACACATTCTATATATATATATATATATATATATATACAAGTCAAGAGGGCTTCACCCCCCCCCCCCCCCCCGTGGAGCTTTGCCAACTCCTAATGGGGGTCGGGACCTCCAGGTTGGGAACCAGTGCCCTACAGGATGAATATAAGATCCATGGTGATCCCCCTCATTTTTCTCTAAACACCATCATCAGGTGAAATATTCAGTTTATCCAATACTTTGGTTTATGGACAAATACTGTGTTTTAAGTGCAGTGGTGGAATGTAAATAAGTACATTTACACTTACTCAAGTACTGTACATTTGAGGTAGGGTTGCAAATTTCCATTTAAAAAATAAACCATCTTTTGATGTTACAACGCTATGGTTGAAATGGCTAAAAAGGCTATGTAAGGTTAGAGGACCTTCTTCATCATTTTCATCACTCAAGCCTCCTCCCTTTTGTTTTCTCAAATGCTGTGGTTTGCATATCAGGGCTGCTGTACTCATTAGAGCTTTAGCACAGCTCTCAATCTATCAGACCTCCAACAAAAAATAAAAACATCGAAAAATTGAAAAGCAACCACTCCCAGCTAAGCTGCCTGTGTTCATGTGGCTCAACGTCGCACTACTTCCCCCTCTGCTCCCAAATTGGGCACATCTCCGCTACTGCACCTTGACTGCTACGTCTACCATATGCATGGTGCGTCCGATGTGTCCAACTGGTGTCATTAAATGGACTTTACTTATATAGCGCTTTTCAACCTGAACAGTTCCCAAAGCGTTTTACGGTTTGGTGTCATTCACCCCATTCACACACACCGATGGCGGCCGAGCTGCCACACAAGGTGCCTGCCTCCATCGGGAGCAACTTAGGGTCCAGCGTCTTGCTCAAGGACACTTCGACAAGTGGACAAGGGGAGCCAGACGAACCCCCAAACCCGCTGTACGACAGTGCTAACCACTGCACCACCACGGTGTGACTGCGGTGAATAAGGTTTCGCCGCCACCTATCCTCAAGTGTAGTATGTATATGTACTAAAATTATTACACAAATGTTGCCGAAGTTTTAATGTATTTATCACAATGCAAATCAACAAATAATGCACCACACAGCAGGTCAGTCCGATGGGGGGAAAGAAAATCCCAAAATACCATTTGTAAAACATACCACAGATGCTGTTTCAACTGACCTCTGAAGAGGAGAAAGATACCAAACAGTCAACATGACAAACATGTCATTACCTTGTCCCTCTTTCACAGTTAACCTTTCCTGGCTGTGTATCTCTCCCCAGTCTGATTTATACACACCCAACATGACAATTCAGCCTACGACACAAAATGTCAAAACATTATTTGAACAAAATTCTGACGAAGCGAGGCTATCTTTTATCACCCACAGAGATCGTTTCCTGCAGGGGGGGGGGTGACTGCAGCTGTACCGTCTGTACAGATTGCTCCTGTATGTTTCTTAAGGCATAGTTTGCTATCAACAGCAGATATTTATAGCTGTACACCAACTCAATTTCCTCGCCTTCGATTACAGTGGGCGGTAATCCGCTCAAACTTATTGCCATCTCCTTCGTTTTTTGAAATGTTCAAGTCAAAGAAGAAGTCATCACAGCAGGACACACAGCCGCATCCATCCATCCATCCCACCTTAAGGAGGATCCCAGAAAATGACTTCCACAATCATTTCATTATTTCTTTACACTTTAAGCCATCTGATATTCACAGTACAGTGCTGCTGTTCTCCTCAACGGCGGCACACTTTTCCAACCATTACACTTTATGGGCCTTATTGACAGTAAATTGCTCCACGTGCCGGTGTTACCTTGCAGGCCTTAAGGAGTAACATCATCTGATTCGATTTCGAACACAGCATATGAAAAGCACCAATTATGAGCTTGGTGATTTAGTGGTAATAAGTTTGTTCTAACTTTCCACCCTCTTACACGAGCTAGTGTATAAATGGTCCTGTGATGTTAAAGCTAATATATTAAGTTGTGTAAGCTTATATAAAAGGAAAAAAAGAAAAAAGAAAAAACCAACCACCAAAACACCCACTTAAAAGAAGCAATGTGAAGAAATGTGAGTGTTTGGGCTTGAATAAGAGAGCTGACTGTGTCCAGCAATTTGCATTAATATATTATTACGGTAGTTATTGAAATGCCATCTGAGGTAAGCATTCGGTGCGACTGGTTGACATGTCAGTGTAAACAATCCTCCGATGAGAGCAGAGAAAGGGAACCGAGTGATGTAATTCATTTAAAAAGTCCGAAACCACACACTACGCACTATATACTCAATACGCTGTTTGCCATTGTTAAGTTGTTGCGTTAACAAGCTGTGAACGCAAGATTGACACATGAAGTTGTCGCCGTGAACATGTTAGAAAGTTGCCCAATAACACATCTAACAGACACAGAGCAACCTTGGCTTTCATTTGGAATCGAAGTCACTTTTACCTTTATTTCTTTCCTTCTGTGAATTTGTAAACTACAGTTGTTGACGACGTATAATCGCCTCCGTGCCAACATCTACGGAGGCCTGCTCCAGCGAGCATAAACAAGGCTTAACATGATGAGTAGAGGTGACCATTTGAGCCACTGTTAATATAAAAAATATTGATGGTGGATCTTTAAAAAGATGATCGGTCCTGGCGGTTGTGAGGGGACAACATTTATGAATATAATATTTATATCAGCGACATCAGGCACTGGTGGTGTGTTTATTTCTTCTGCCACTGAAGAGAGCACAAATGTGAGGAAAGTTAGAATTTCAGCTTTAATACAGAGGTAGTAAAGAAATATGTCAGTTTAGGTGCACGGTTAGATTCCATCGACAGCTCACAACAACAACATGTTTGTTTCTTTGCAGCTCATCTGACAGCTCGGCTGGCTCCCCAGCTCCTGCTGTCTCTCTGAGGGGGGGGGGGGCAAAAATGATTATTTCTCCTGGCACTGAGTAATTGGTTATATTCTGTGTATATTCGCATGCTAGAAGACGAACATTACATTTCTGATTGCGCAATGCACTTTAATAAAGTGTGTGTGACACCTGACACAGTTTGATTTGTTTATTAGATTTACATGTCATGTGTGACAGGGGTTGACTTTGTAACCATGCATCAGTGCAACTAGACAGCAGAGTCTGACTGTGGGGAACAAATCTTGATGACGTGTCTATCAAATCAATAACTAATTATGTAACAATAAAGACCGTTTAACTAACCATCAATCATTTTTCTCAAATGCCCAGTAATAACATGTTTGCATTTAAGTGACAAAGGCCTATTGTCTCATGTAATCATGGTCCTTTAATTTGTGTATCCGGTACCTTCTTCATGACCACAGCAGGGAGGAAAGGACGTTATCCAGGTGGTTGGGATCCTTAAGGCTTCTTCAAGCCTTATTCTTGCAGCATTCTGCTGTAAATATCCTTTAGGCAGGGTAGAGCACCGCCCATTGTACAAAGCTCTCTTTGCAAGGTCTTGTGGTGCTCTTAGGTGCTGTTTCCATACCAGGCAGTGATGTTCCCCATCAGGATGCTCTCAATGGTGCAGGAGTTCCTCAGTATTTGAGGGGATACCGGGAATTTCCTCAAGCATCTGAGGTGAAACAGTCTCAGCCTTGCTTTTCTCACCACTGAGTCAGTATGCAGTGCCCAGGTCAGGCCCTTGGTGATGTGGACACCAAGCTTCTTGAAGCTGTCCACCCTCTCCACCGACTTGATGATTGTGTTGGAGTTTAACGTGGCTGCAGTCATGTGTACAGGGAGTACAGCAGGGGGCTCAAAACCCAGCCCTGGGATGCTCCGGTGTTAACTCTCTAAACCCACAGCAATGCTAATCTGTTCATAGTGTGCATGCAAGTGATGGCCCCATGAAAAAGGTTGTTCTCTCAGGCGACTGCCCTTCTTTCTCTGTGTCCGTGATCAACCCAAACAGCCAAAGTGACAAAACAAAGTGACCAATCAAAGGAGGGGAGACATCTGCCACTGTCTATTCCAGCCCCGCCTCCAAAGTCAAAAGTCAAGCGAGTGTTGAGCAGTTGCAAGGGCGTAGGGAGGGTTTGAGTGAGCGCTCGTCAAGGCCCCGTGCTCGCGGGACCACATGTGTGGCAGAAGTGCTCCCCCCGCGAGGATGCTTTTCAGTTCTGCGCGCTCATATCACGTGCATGCGCCTGGTTTTTGTGTGCGTGGGTTCTGAGACTAATTAAACGCCATAAAATCTCATCTACTGGGCACAATAGTTTGAGTTGCCTTGTAAGGTTGATGACTTGGCTGGGCGCACCAGTCTGCAGCAGAATCCATTAGGATAAATGTGCCATTTAACAACATCTCTAAAAACACCATGATGCTCACAGTAGAGATGATACATTTTGTAATACCAGGCGGACAGATGAGATGCTAAATGGTCGGGAATTATTTTAAATGAACTACAAAACCGAATTTACATGTGTATTAGACTAGCTGGGGGAAATTAACATGTGGGTGTTTCACACAAATGGGTGCCATTCAGGCCTTATAATTTTAGACGATCACTGCGTCTGATAGAGGATGTGTTTGCTGTGGGAAGTAAACGCTTCAAACACACAACACATCTCCTCTCACCTGAGGCATAAAACCGCAATCATTATCAGGCACTGCTCTCTGACAAGGACACTGTTTGAGTTCAACCCTGTCACGGACAACATGGAGCCTGTCTGATTATGATTAGGAAAGTAATCAGAGGTAATTGCAGTTCTGTCAAACTATTCATGCTGCACATCTCTCTTGGTCATGACTTTCAGGTGGAAAATTAATCTGAAAACCTCAACCATTTATCCCTCCCGCCATTCTGAGTGAGCTGTCTTAGTATTAGATGACGGCATTAATGACCGGAATTCTTATTATCTGCCATTTATTCAATTGAATTATCAACATAAATAATGTATACGTTTCTTACAAACCACAAACCTTTGATATTTGTGTTAGGTCTGTCAATGAGGTCTTTGATTGACAGCTCGGCAGACAGGCAGTTGACTGGGTTTCCACAAAATTGCTTTGTTGTATTAGACATCAATGATTGCATACATTGTTTCTGTGGAAGTTACTCTGCATTGCAGATAAGTATTCCCATATCGCTGAATAAATTGAGGGGGCTGCATTTAAACCAATCTGCACACAGCAGAATAAAAGTTATTTTGTAGAAAAACTTTATGAAATGAAACATGAACAGATGTCTCCAAAATGTACCACAGATGTTTTCATTTTATAAAACAGCATGCTTATATCAACCTGTGGACTAACAGTACAAATAGAACAGAATTAGCTTAGCTTTCTCTGTGACACATCTGCCCCTGGAGGTTGATGAGGTCCTATGGCTGGTCCTTTTGACAATTTTGGGGGCAGAATCCAGAGGGAAGCACTAGCCCTCTCATGATTGGTCACTTTCAACGCGATCACACCCACACGGCGCTCGATTCAACCTCGATTGACAGATGCCGTTAAAGGAAGCCTTGTGTTGTATCAAACTCTGTTTCCCCATCGAGGTCTGTTTCCCCCTGGCAGATCTGTAGTAGGTATGCATGTGTGCCAACGAGCAGGGTATCGTTCTTTTCTTGAAGCTGCGCTACTCAATACTTTTAGATTAACAATGAATCAAATGACTGCGTGTAAAGTGAACCGGGTCACCCACTGAGAATGATCTGAGAATTTAACATCCTTTAGCTCATTGTTTTGAATTCAAGGCCCATAACTTAAATGTTAAAAAGAGAGACATGAATGCCAATGTTGCTCCATATTTGCATGTGTAAGGTGATAACATGTCTGTGTTGTGCTTTTAGCTTTTTGCACTGCCCCCAACTTGCCAAAAAATCCAGAAAGGGTCCAAGAAGCTCTGTGACAGACTGCTAATCTGTCCTGGGTGTATCCCGTCTCTCGCGCAGTATGATCTGGGACAGGCTCCAGCCCTTACCCCCCCCCCACAACCCTGCAAAGGTTAAGTGGGTATATTCAATGGGTGGGTGAATGGACAAGGTCCAAGTGAGTGTGGCTACTTCATTCCAGTTGGGGAGATGAAACTGCAGCAATGCATATTGTTGCTGTCATGTAAAAACCTGCTATTTAAGTTACTTAGTGAACATGGTTGAGGGATTACATGCTCCTCCACAGGCTGGGGCATTGGACATACACATCAAAATTGATATTTATGCACTCACTGAATCTATACCGAATGTGAAATCATAATCTGAAAAGTCATTAGGAGCTACAGATGTCAGATAAATATGGAAGTGTCTGACTGTCTGACAGGAAGCAGCACGTGAAGCTGGGGAAACACGTCTCAGACTCGCGGACGATCAGCACCGGCTCCCCTCAAGGCTGTGTTCTTTCTCCTCTACTCTTCTCCCTGTACACCAACAGCTGCACCTCCAGTCACCAGTCCGTCAAGCTCCTGAAGTTCGCGGACGACACCACCCTCATCGGACTCATCCCTGGTGAGGATGAGTCTGCCTACAGGTGGGAGATTGACCATCTGGTGACCTGGTGCAACAACAACAACCTGGAGCTTAACGCTTCAAAGACAGTGGAGATGGTTGTAGACTTCAGGAAGAGCGCAGCCCCACCCGCCCCCATCACCCTGTGTGACCCTCCAGTGGACAGTGTGGAGTCCTTCCGTTTCCTGGGCTCCATCATCAGCCAGGACCTCATCAAGAAAGCCCAACAGAGGATGTACTTCCTGAGGCAGCTGAGGAAGTTTAACCTGCCACAAACAATGCTGGTTCACTTCTACGCTGCCATCATAGAGTCCATCCTCACCTCCTCCATCACCGTCTGGTACGCTGCTGCCTCCACCAAGGACAGACGCAGACTGCAGTGTATCATCCGCTCTGCAGAGAGGGTGATCGGCTGCAACCTCCCATCTCTTCAGGACCTGTACTCCTCCCGGACCCTGAGGAGAGCAGGGAAGATCGCTGCCGACCCCTCCCACCCCGGACACCATCTGTTCGACCCCCTCCCCTCTGGCAGGAGGCTGCGGTCCATCAGGACCAAAACCTCCCGCCACAAAAACAGTTTCTTCCCCTCTGCAGTCAACGAACTTACATTGACCCCCCCCCCCCCCCGAACACAAACATTCTTATTCTTTTAGCTTTTATATTCTACTTATTTGTTATCAAAACAATAGCACCTTCAGACCACAGCAAATTCCTTGTAATGTATGTTACTTGGCAATAAACAGTTTCTGATTCTGATTCTGAAGTATAAAGTCTTATTAGGTGGAAAGGGACCACCAGTGGCTTATGCAAGCCTACAGTTTAAAAGACTTCTCACTTGCGTTAGTCGGTTATCTCAGCACACTGATGATCACTGTGTCTGTGCATTTTCGTCTCATTTTATTCCCAGTAAAAACTGCGTTGCCTGTCAGGGCTGAAGACACGTCCTTTGAATACCATATGTTATGGCAGATTGAGAGTTCAAGTCTTTCGACCCCTTTTCCGGACAGATGATTAATCACCGGCTATTTAGAGGTGTTTCTATTGGTGACATAGTGACGTGTCGACAGTTTCCCACAGAAGGCTATGCCAGGGACATTTGTCGCTGTTCAGGAAAATATGAACATATTTCTTCTTTTCTAAAGTTTGTTAACTTGACATCACATTATAGAGACCTGATATCTAGCTGCGGTGACTGGGCCTGAGCCTTTTTTCTGTTTTTTTCATGGTCACTGGTGGTGCCACACAGTCAAAGAAGACGAGAGTTTACAGCGATGCTAACAGCTCTGTGAGACTGTATTTAGGCACAGCTGTGCTTTGGACATCGGCACGCCAACATGCCCACAATGGCAATGTAACATGCCGATGTTTAGCAGGTATAGTTTATAGATTTATCATTTATTTATGTTCATAGCTTATCTTTAGTTCGTTAGCATGCTAACATTTGGCTTGAAATACAAAGTAACCTCCAACTGAGGTTCCATGGTCATTGGTTTTGCAGGTACTGGATCATAAAACAGTAGCAATGAAAGTGAAGTGAAAGGTCACTGAAGTTATTGCAAGTCATCCTGAGGGGAATGTGAATGTTTGGGCCAAATTTTGAGAGATTCCATTCTAAAACCACAAATGTCAACCTCATGCTGGAGGAAAAGTCAGTGGATCGGTCATAAGTCCTTAGTCTTCATCCTCTTGGGTCCACGAATGACTGTAGTAAATTTCATGGCAATCCATCCAATAGTAGGACCAAAGTCGTGGACTGATTGACGGACAGACCAACTTCACCATTACTAGAACCATGCTGCAAGAGAAAAGACATTTCTCAGTATTATATTTAATTTATCTTTTTCATCTTTTTCCTGGTCTCGGTGTAGTTGCCTTCTTAAGTCAGACTTGCGTAGCTCCATGCATTCCGAAATCGTAAGGGCAAATGTTAGGGTCCATCAGCTATCAGCCAACTCCAGCAGCTCGGGAATGCTAATGTTAGCTTCATCACTGCAAAAACCTGAGCTAATCTACGCAACTATAAGATCAAGCTTGTAATATGATTGATTAGTTGGTCATACAATGCGGATATGTTTTTAATTTGGTTGGTTTTGTTTTTAAATTAAGAAAAAGTTCTTACATGTAAATTATCACAGCTTTGTGCTTTATATTGATTTACACAATGGTTAGTTATTTGGGCCACAACTGCTCAGGAACGTCAGATGACAACAAATCAGAAATGACAGCTTGTTTCTTTTGTTGTAGTACACTATATATATTGTTATAACACATAGCGAAGCACTGACTGTCTTTACTGACATTTTTTGAAAATCTTGGTGGATTTTCTGAAGGAACAGTAATAGTAGCAGTAGTAAAATAAACTTATTACAATATTTATTGTGATTTAAATCCAAATCTATTACAAATGTGATCTTGGCTTGTTTTTTGGGGCATCTGGTAACCCATGATACGGAGATGACAGGAAACTGGAGAAGGGAGAGATGATGAATAACATGGCACAAAGGTGGCCGGGTGAAAGTGTATGGGACATGCTGTGGCTCAAACCACCAGGGTACCCCCCCACAAATGTCTCAATATCGCCTCAGTCATGTACTTCACAAACATGGGAGAGTTTGCCTCTTTGCTCTTCAGACATGGAGCCCGAAAGAACCCAAAACCAAAGATGTGCCTGTTTAATGTCAATTCTTGAAAGATTTTCCCATTTTTGTGTACTTCAGTGTAGGTGCTAAAAATGATCTCCAGCATTTGAACAGTTTCACTCATTTGGAAGGAAACGCAGCGACGAACACAACAGATGCAAAGGCCCAACGGAGCATCAGTTGGCTCGACAAATCAACAACTTCCTCCTCAGCAGACTCATTTGAATATGTTGCATCCACTCGGTGAAATGTTTCAGTTATTCTGGTTGCTCGCGGCAGCATCCCTCTGAAAGTTTTTCATGAGCACGCTGATGAACAGCACTGAAATTTGTAACCCAGCAAACAAAATAAAATGTCTAATGGAGGACAACGGGGAGAAAAGCTAAGAGTTTGAATTCAGTCACAGGAAGAGTAGAATCATGGTATCAGTAGGGTATGTAGGCCTACATGCCGCAGCAAGACATGGAGACGGAATGAACGGTGTTTGTTTGTGTGTGGGCACGCAAACAGCGGCGCATTTTAAGACACGCTTGGTGTCGTTCAGTCAGAAATAACGATAACGTTTAGTTCCTTGTGCAGTTTGTTTAAAAACCTGGTGTGTTTAACGTTCACACCAGGGGGGGAAAGCAGTGTTTCACCTCTGACCACACTCATGAGCGTGAAGAGCTAAAGTCTCAGGAGTTCAATCAATGAATAGACACTCCTGTTGGTAGCCTCCGTTGTAAGCTAGCCGTTGATGTTGAACACATTTCTGTAACGACAACTATTGGGTGGATTGCCATGAAATGTTGGACAGTCATTCATGGTTCCCAGAGGATGAATCCTACTGACTTTGGTGATCCCCTGACTTTATTACCACCTCCGCTGGCAGTACGTCCACAATCTACAATTTTAATTGGCACATTCATTTGGTCCCCACACACTCTTGGTCCCCGGAGGATGAATCCCAAATATGTTGGCAGTCCTCTGACATTTTTTTTAAGGATGGATTGCCATGAAATATGATACACACTTTCATTTAATCACTAATCATATCATCATCAGATGCAAATTTCAGTGTGTCCAATACAAAACACAGACATTCACATCAGCGTCAGCACTTTGTGATACCTGTAAAACATCAACATGTTAACATTGTCATTAATGAGCATGTTGCCATGCCGACATGAGCCATTTAGCTTCAAGCACTGCTGTGCCTAAATGCGTTATTACAGTAGCTTGCGTGTTCATCCTGCACAAGAAAGTCCGCAACAGCAACAACACCACATTGGGCGTTTTTTTTTTTTTTTTTAGAGCTTACTTAGAACTCTCTTTTTGTTTTTTTCTGTCTTCTGCTCCACTGTCTGCATCTAATGATAACTGAGAGAATCCAAATCTGTTTCCCAATGAAATCCCCTCTCGCTGGCTCTCCCAGATATTTCACCGGCTTTGCTCCAGAACAGATGCACTGTACTCTCGTTTAATTGTCACAAACAACCCAGTGGCTCCTAATACTGCATTTCCTTCTTCACGTGAATCACACATTGCCCCACAGGATCAGTATTTATCTGCTCTCGGTCACTTGATTTGGACACCTCCATTAAATACACGCACATACGTGTGAATGTGTGAGGCCGTCGCGGTGTAACCATCAACAAGGATGTTACAGACCACATGTGAGTTGAAGAGCCGAAGCGCCTTTATGTAAGCATGCACGTGTCTGTGGGATGATGATTGATGATTAGCATGATGATAAAAGTAGTAATCACCCTGCCAGGGAACTGAAGGCACAGTGGTTGCTGTTTTTTTTTTTTTAAAAGTGATGCGCTCTTGTGTGTGTGTGTGTGGGTTCGCAAACGGATGACATTTGTGTGTGTGTTTCTCATCAACACCCCCTCGCCCAACTGTCTATCCATCAAGATGTTCTATGGCACAAGTGTGGTTATATGTGTGTGTGTGTGGCCTTTGGGCCGCCGCACGTCGCCTGCTACTACAGCAGAGAGTGTGTGTGTGTGTGTGTGTGTGTGTGTGTGTGTGTGTGAGTGAGGCTTGCGTTCATGAGCTACCAAGCATGTGTGACATCTTAAATTAGACAACGTTCCTGGCCGCAAAACCACTCAACCCTGCCAAACACAACGCAGACAGCACCATTCATGTGTGGCAGACTATGATGACAAGACACACACACACACACACACACACACACACACAGGCAGACATGGTGACTCATACATCTTAATTAGAAGCTAAGCAGCAGCGTGTTAGCATTAGCGAGGAGAGGCGAGCCTGTCACTGCAGGCAAACGAGAAGGGGCACGGATACATGCACGGACACACACACACACACACACACACACACACACACACACATTTATGCATATCAAGCAAATGCATAGCCTAAAGTCCAATTAATTCAATACCTGAGGAGCGCTCAGACGTGTGTGTGTGTGTGCACCCAGGACAGCACACATGCTGTGCTAAATTCTCACGTTAACACACCAGTATAAACTTTTGGTAAAAGGAAAACAAGAAAAGTGAACAGGGATCGTGTGTGTGTGTGTGTGTGTGTGTGTGTGTGTGAGTGTGGCCTCTGTGCTGTAAAGCCAACACTCCTAACACGATCTGAAAACCCAACCAAGACCCCGTTGTTTGGCTTGATGGTGTCACTGGTCAGTGGCATTTGTCGAAGTTCAGGAAACACACACACACACACACACACACACACAGATGGTGGCATTTGGTTGGAGTCGTGCGTGGGTTTTGGGAGGGGGGTGGCGTTCACTGACGTTCATGTTGCTACGGGGACAAAGTGACCTTACACAGCCCGTAGTGAGGGAGGTACGGGGGAGTTTCCGGTGACTGATCAGCTCACCTTAACGTCAAACACACACACACACACACGCACACACACACACACACACGCACACATTGTTGAGCGAGGTATTCTAACCATGCCTCACTCTATCCGTTACACGTCAGGTCCTACGCCGGTTATCCACCATCCCTCCCTCCAACCCTCTTCAGTCCTCTCATCCCCTCAGTCTTCACCTACACTCCTCCATCTCTCCTTCGGCCCTTTCTCCATCCTTACCTCCATCCTCTACTCTAAGTCCTCTTCTGTCTTTTCTTCCTCTACTTTTCTCTATTCCACAACCTCCATCCATCTGTTCCTCAGCCTCCACCCACAGCTCCCTCCACCTCCCCCCTCCTCTCCTCCATCCTTCTTCCTGTCTGCTTCCTTCCTCCCTCCACGTTCTATTCCTCTATCCACGCATCCCTATCCTCCTCTAGTATCCTTTTTCCATCTCTCAGTCCACCCGTGCCCTTTCCTCCACCACCTCTTTCCATCCGTCCCTTCTCGGCACTCACTCTCGTCCCTGGGCTTTATTCCACTAATATGACGTTCATTTTCATGCTCATGCAGGCTTCCTGTATAAACCTCACAGGCACGATGCAGACATGTCCGTGCAATGAACAGATACTGACACAAATAAAGCTGGCACATTGTTGAAATGGTAATCCCTTGCGCGCCGTAGAGCAAGCCTGACTCTTATCTGAAAGCCTTTTGCGAGTTTATACAAGGTTTTCTTTCCGTCTTCCTCCTCAATGCGTCCCTCTCCTCTCACTTCCTCTTCCATCGCTCCAGCTGTAACCCCCTTCTCCATGAACCATCCCTCCACCATTCCCTCCATCTTTGCCCTTCCCTTGGTGTTGATTCCTTCTCTCCATTCCCCACCTTCCCTTAGTCATTCATCTCTATCATCCCTTGCTACTCTATATCACCTCCATCCCTTTTCTGTCCTTCCCTCCCTACTCTGTCCTTCATCCACCCTCTTCCTCGATCCTTTCTTTATACATCTTATATAGGGTTTTTTCTCCCCCCTCGCTTCTTCCTTCCTCGTGAACTTTAATATTTTCTTTTTTACCCCCTCTACACTGGCTAAATCTTCCACCGCCCGTGCTATTCCTCCATATTCCCCCACTCGTCCTCCATCCTACAATGAGCTGAGATGCAGCCCCACTCATCAGATTGCCTGTCTCTCCTCCCTGCTTTCTTTAACACTTGTAGAAATGACCTGACACATCCAATCCCAGGTTATTACACAGATGTGCCAACTCTCTCTCTCTCTCTCGCTCTCTCTCTCTCTCTCTCTCGCTCACTCAAACATTGAGACCAAGAAAAAGCACATTTCCAGCGTCTACACACACACACACACACACACACACACACACACACACACACACCCTATTACAGGAGCCCAAATGAAAATGAATTATGCATTCTGTCCTGCCACTCGTAACAAGTATATGATACGTCCCTTGTTTCCACACAATTGGGCACACAGAAACACATGCAAAATGGGAAAAGTGATTTGCATGGAGACACACACACACACACACACAAAAAACACACATGGAAAAGAAACCCCACAAAAAGTGGTGATAAACGACGGCATGAATGTTTTATTGATGCTAATCTCAAACAAGCACGAGCTCCTCATTCACAAACATGTTGCGTCATTTTGGGCAGATGAAACTATATTTTATGACGGCGTTAACACTGAAATTTCTCACACACACGCACAACCTCACAAGGCCATCATTGTTTTCAGCGCTCATGTTTACCGCAATTTTGAATGATGTGCCACCCACAACCAACTCCTCCTCCTCCTCCTCCTCCTTCCGAGTCCATACCAAGGTCGTTGGCCTCCCTCCTGGCTTTAGCATTCCCCTCGTATCCCCCATAATCCTCACTATTTAAGCCTGAGGTACAAATACATTCTATTCAACCCGCACCAAGGGGTCCGCTAATACCCAGCAGAGTGTGTGTTTGTGTATATGTGTGCGTGCCTATGTGCCGCTGAGTAATGTGTGCTTACATACACCTTTGTGTATTTGTGTGTGTGAGTGTGTGTGTGTGTGTGCGCACACCGGCGTCTGTGCAGGGCTTTGTGTTTAACACCCATTGGTGCTTAGTATTCTCTCCGCCACGCGTCCTTGCATCCCCATGCTTATTCTTCCCCTCTCTGTTCTCCTCTTTCAGATGAGAATACCGACGGCTGATGGAGAGAGGAGAGAAAGAGGGTTAGAAAAAAAGAAAGGGGGGGGGACAGAAGGAGACAGGGGAGCGAGACACAAAATTGCAGGTGGATAAAGTTTATACAGCATGACTGATGTAACCTTGGCGCTATAGTGTACGTTCCTTAATAGACAATTAAAGTGGATGCAGCTGTTGGAGCGCTGAATAGGACATTGTTATGTTATCCAGTGGGTGTTGATACACAGCAACGGCTGTGTTAATCCTGCATATCTTCCCATACATTTAAGATAAAGGGATGTACTGGAAAGTAAACCCACCTACCCTCCGTTTGTCCGCCTTTTATATCACAGAACTGAGTTTAATGCCTTCTAATGTTCACTGTTGGTCATATCACAGTAGACTGATACAAATACAATACATAGTTCTGTCACATGCTTGTTCTTTTAGCCTTACAGTATGCTCAGTAATCACAGGTGATTAGCGTTTCCCAACAGTGAGAAAATGGCAGCTTGTAGCAGCATGAACAGCAGTTTACGCCAAGCTAAATCTAATTTGGCGTGTTCTCAGGCTGCTGCTGAAATGTGTCCCCGCCAGATGGTGAGGCTTGCCAGTGATGGTGTGAGCAGACATGCCTTAAAAACGTCCTCAAAGCGAAAAGCACAGACAAGAGTTTGACTAAAACCGCTAAGAGCAGATAGAAAAACACGCAACCCGCCATCAATTATGTGGCATCGTTGGCAGTTGGGCGGTGAACAGCGCTGTGGGGAGTGCGTCTGCGCACAATTCAACAAGAACCGATTGGGAGTGTGTGTATAGAGGTCAGCAGAAAGACTTTGTCGATCAGGCCATATCAAATCTTGGGGGGGGGTTACTCTTGCCAATTCATGGCATGGCTGTCGAGCTGTTCTGGCACGATGTGGGTGTTTTTGCACTGCACCGCACAGCATGGTAGAGTTGTTAACCTTGATGATGTGTCGGAGGTCTGTTTGTACCGTTCCTCCCTACATTACTTTATACATTTGTACTCCCCCAGTATAAAAACTGATGCACTGACCAGATAAAATGATGAATTAGACCTCTTTAATGACCCTAACTCTGTGACAAACACTTGCATTATCCATTCTTTCTTCACAATAAAAGCCTACTAGTAGAGGTGATTAGTACATATATACGAATTCATCTCTAACAACGAATCTTTAAACTGATCTAACTTTACTGAATAACTATTGTCACTGACCGAAGCAGCAGCTTTTAGCAGTGTGTCCTTGAGCAAGACGCTGAACCCTAAGTTGCTCCCGATGGAGACCAAGCACCACGCATGGCAGCTCGGTCGCCATCGGCGTGTGAATGTGTGTGTGAATAGGTGAATGAGACTTAACCGTAAAGCGCTTTGGGAACCGTCAAGCGCTATTTAAGTGAGACCATTTCTATGGTCTAGTACTGAACTGAAGGTGACAGCGCGGACTACCAAAAGACTGAACGTACCACTGAACTGAAGACAGAATCACCGCTGAATGTCACGGCCGTATGGACAGCGAAGGGACCACTTAGCTTAGGAAAAAAAAAAACAAGCTTAATGTGAAGTATTTGGCTAAAAGCGACCAGTAAACAGTAACATATGGCCGATATATGAAAGAACAAACAGGAGTGCAGGAGGGGAACCTGAATTCTAAGCCTCAGAGATTCAGGTAGGAGCTACAACAGTGCTGAGTGTTGAACACAGGGCCCGTGGAAAAAAACAGATCAATCACCTAGAACACCCAGAAGGTCGTGGTGATGGAGAGGTGGTGTGTTGTGCAATAGTACGTCTGAAAGACACAACGTCAGGGTCGCAGTATAACTTAAAGAACAGCGACCTTATTGGAAGCTTCATTATGAAAGTTCAAACAGGGCAAACTTGCCAGTTTTGGGGGTTTTTTTTGCGACCAAATTACATTTCATTAGGAGCATAGACAGATTACAGCATGGGCGAGATGAGCAGGTGCCCAGGTCCCTGTAATCAAGGGGAGCACTGGGCCTTAAGCATTGATGAAGTGGATACAAATATGAGTAGAAGGACTCCATTTACACAGGAATAGGCCATCACATTAAAAAAAAAGACTAATATAATTATATACCTGTATGGGTGTTTTGTAATCACATCACTGGCTGTGCAGAAATGAAGTAACGCTAATGTCAAGTGTCAGCTGCAGTTTCAATACAGAGAAACACACTCAGAGGGTTGGCAAACTGTACACAGACGTCAACAGATGCAGTAACACTCCTCTGCTCTCCCTTTTTATTTACAGGACAAACGTCTCTATGACTGACTGATATTTCCGAGATCTTCGCCAGAGATGAGGAACAAATAATAGAAAATGCAGATGAAACCCCTCATATGGTCGCATCTATTCCCATTTGAGTTCTCAGGAGAGTGGTCACATTGAACGGTCAAATGTGTCACAGCAACGTTTTCACCGTATTTGGCATGCATTTCGAGACGAATACATGAAACGCCACTCACACGCTAAAAACAACGTAGGAAAGGAGGGAATGACACAAAGGATGAGCCCCAGTAGTCCAGTAATGAACACCAGTTATAACTGACCAGTCTGACGTGTGTGTAGAGGTGTGTGTGTGGTTATTTTTTTAGCAGCCTGGTCCACATTAAATGTTTTGGGGTTTTTTGATGCCGATTTAAACGCATCTACTGGCCTACTACTTCCCAGGACGCACATTTTCCACCGAAACGCCCTCGTTTGAACGAACCTCCGACCTGTTTGTGACTCTCCTCCCACCTGTGCACCGTGCGCTCTAATATGATTGTAATTCCGAAAGAGACTTGCTTCAACCCCCTTGAACTCTGTGATTCTGCTCATATTTTGACACACTAACACTGCTCAAAAAGCAATGAATCCATTAATATTAGTGCAATAATAATACTTCAGGCGATCTCTAATTTGTGTTCACATCTCTATCATTGTGTCACATGTGTTGCTCTTTATGAGCAGCAGTTAGTTGATCTGGTGTAGTGGCGCAGACTCCTTATTCATTTCAGTGC